>NC_048565.1:85402937-85470437 GCF_013265735.2 Oncorhynchus mykiss
TCAATCTTTTAAGACATTTTATTTTTACTCCCTTTTTATCCCCAATTTCGATCTTTGTCTCATCGCTGCAACTCCCCAACGTGCTCAGGAGGCAAAGGTCGAGTCATGCGTCCTCCGAAACATGACCCGCCAAACCGCACTTCTTAACACCCACCCGCTTAACCCAGAAGCCAGCTGCACCGATGTGTTGGAGGAAACACCGTTCAACTGACGACCGGAGTCAGCCTGCAGGCACCCGGCCCACCACAAGGAGTCGCTAGAGTGCGATGAGCCAAGTAAAGCCCCCCCTCCCCCCCGTAACCAGGACGACGCTGGGCCAATTGTGCGCCATCCTATGGGACTCCCTTTCACGGCTGGTTGAGACACAGCCTGGGATCGAACCCAGGTCTGTAGTGACGCCTCAAGCATTGTGATCCAGTGCCTTAGATCCCTGCTTCACTTGGGAGGCCCTTCTAAAACCCTTTCAGAGATTTTTAACTGGGTTAACAGAGATATGGCTTTTTTTGTTGTTAAGACTTTTAGCATCAATTACTTTAACTTTTGGAAAGTGTCAGGTTTAATACAGGAAATGACTGTACTGTTCATATACACTGGCAGCTGTACAATTATAGTAATAAAGTCAGACTTATTGTCAATAAAAGGTAACAGCGTGCAAAAAATTTAAACAATCAGAGACATAAAACAAACAGCAAAATCTAACTGGAACTAAACTAAAATGGACATATTGTATAATTTACTGTAGCCTGTTGCTTTCTCCATTTTAACTCGTCATTTTAATTAATTCTTAATTCTTCTAGAATGAATTGAATGTTTCATTAGGATCCCTGTTAGCTGATGCCATGGCGACAGCTAATCTTCCTAGGGTCCAACTCAGACCTAAAATGACATTATAAACTATTACAATTGACATTAAATACATTACATTTAACAAAAATAAATGTAACAAGTGTACATTACAAACAGTTAAAACACCTGACAGGTAATATATTTAACATTCAGTAAATGATCTCTGGGAGTGCAAAACCACTTCATGATATCCCCAGCAGTACTGTACATGTTAGATGCAGACAGACAGACAGCACAGCACAGAGCAATGCTCCCCAGAGATTCTACTGTGGTCCCTGGGTAGAGAGTTCTCTTTGTGGACCCCTGCAGGTCCTATGAGCGGAGTGTCTGTGCGTTATTTATTTATTTTTTTTAAATTTTTTACCTTTATTTAACTAGGCAAGCCAGTTCTTATTTTCAATGACGGCCTAGGAACAGTGGGTTAACTGCCTGTTCAGGGGCAGAACGACAGATTTGTACCTTGTCAGCTCGGGGGTTTGAACTTGCAACCTTCCGGTTACTAGTCCAACGCTCTAACCACTAGGCTACCCTGCCGATGGAAGCGGTAAAGTCTCCAAGGGTTGTAGGTAGATTACAGACAGACTGATAAGGGCAGAGCTCAGTGGCTTTGATAAGTAAATCAGGTCACCACACCTCGCCACAGAGGCACAATGCAGAGAGAACAGAGTCAGGCCACTGCTCAGACAGTGTTCTCTCTCTCTCTCGCTCTGTCAGTCTCTCTCTGTCAGTCTCTCTCTGTCAGTCTCTCTCTCTCTCTCTGTCTCTCTCTCTCTCTCTCTGTCAGTCTCTCTCTGTCAGTCTCTCTCTGTCAGTCTCTCTCTCTCTCTCAGTCTCTCTCTGTCAGTCTCTCTCTGTCAGTTTCTCTCCACCAGTGAGATCTCACTGAACATGACTGAGTCTTACTAGAGGGCTGGAGACAGTGAAGGAGATGACAGCTACTCTTAGGATGATAAAGTATGGCCTGTGTGTTTCAGACCCTGACAGTACAGTACACAGGATCTGAATACATGTCTGGTTCCTGACAGTACAGTACAGTACAGTACAGTACAGCAAATTAGGATGATGAGACAGTAGGATGATGAGACAGAAGGATGATGAGACAGTAGGATGATGGATGATGAGACAGTCGGATGATGAGACAGTAGGAGGATGGATGATGAGACAGTAGGATGATGAGACAGAAGGATGATGAGACAGTAGGATGATGAGACAGTAGGATGATGGATGATGAGACAGTAGGATGGTGGATGATGAGACAGTAGGATGATGGATGATGAGACAGTAGGATGATATAACAGAAGGATGATGAGACAGAAGGATGATGGATGATGAGACAGTAGGATGATATAACAGAAGGATGATGGATGATGAGACAGTAGGATGATGAGACAGTAGGATGATGAGACAGAAGGAGGATGATACAGTAGGAGGATGGATGACAAGACAGTAGGGTGATGAGACAGTAAGATGATGAGACAGAAGGAGGATGGATGATGAGACAGTAGGATGATGAGACAGCAGGATGATGAGACAGTAGGATGATGAGACAGTAGGAGGATGGATGATGAGACAGTAGGATGATGAGACAGCAGGATGATGAGACAGTAGGAGGATGGATGATGAGACAGTAGGATGATGAGACAGCAGGATGATGAGACAGTAGGAGGATGGATGATGAGACAGTAGGATGATGAGACAGCAGGATGATGAGACAGCAGGATGATGTGACAGTAGGATGATGAGACAGTATGAGGATGGATGATGAGACAATAGGATGATGAGACAGCAGGATGATGAGACAGTATGAGGATGGATGATGAGACAGTATGATGATGAGACAGCAGGATGATGAGACAGTAGGATGATGAGAAAGCAGGATGATGAGACAGTAGGATGATGAGACAGTAGGAGGATGGATCATGAGACAGTAGGATGATGAGGCAGCAGGAAGATGAGACAGTAGGAGGATGGATGATGAGACAGTAGAATGATGGAAGATGAGACAGCAGGATGATGAGACAGTAGGATGATGAGACATTAGGATGATGAGACAGTAGGATGATGAGACAGTAGGATGATGGATGATGAGACAGCAGGATGATGAGACAGAAGGATGATGAGACAGTAGGAGGATGGATGATGAGACAGTAGGATGATGAGACAGCAGGATGATGAGATAGTAGGAGGAAGGTTGATGAGACAGCAGGATGATGAGAGAGTAGGATGATGAGACAGCAGGATGATGAGACAGTAGGATGATGAGAAAGCAGGATGATGAGACAAAAGGAGATGTAGAAGGATGAAACAGTAGGATGATGATACAGTAGGATGATAAGACAGAAGGAGGATGGATGATGAGACAGCAGGATGATGATACAGTAGAAGGATGGATGATGAGACAGCAGGATGATGAGACAGCAGGATGATGAGACAGGATGATGGATGATGAGACAGCAGGACGATGAGACAGTAGGATGATGAGACAGTAGGATGATGATACAGTAGTAGGATGGATGATGAGACAGTAGGATGATGAGACAGCAGGATGATGAGACAGTAGGATGATGATACAGTAGGAGGATGGATGATGAGATAGCAGGATGATGAGACAGTAGGATGATGAGACAGAAGGAGGATGAGACAGTAGGATGATGAGAAAGCAGGATTGAGACAGAAGGAGGATGGATGATGAGAGTAGAAGGATGATACAGTAGGATGATGAGACAGTAGGATGATAAGACAGAAGGAGGATGGATGATGAGGCAGTAGGATGATGAGACAGTATATTGAGGAGACAGAAGGAGGATGGATGATGAGACAGTAGGATGATGAGACAGTAGGATGATGAGACAGCAGGATGATGAGGCAGTAGGATGATGAGACAGCAGGATGATGAGACAGAAGGATGATGGGACAGTAGGAGGATGGATGATGAGACAGCAGGATGATGAGACAGTAGGATGATGAGACAGAAGGAGGATGAGACAGTAGGAGGATGAGTCAGTAGGATGATGAGACAGTAGGATGATGAGACAGTAGGATGATGAGACAGTAGGATGATGAGACAATAGGATGATGAGACAGTAGGATGATGAGACAGTAGGAGGATGGATGATGAGACAGTAGGAGGATGAGATAGTAGGAGGATGTGACAGAAGGAGGATGATACGGTTGGAGAAGGGGACAGATGGATGATGAGACAGCTGGATGATGAGACAGTAGGAGGATGAGACAGAAGGAGGATGATACAGTAGGAGGATGATACAGAAGGAGGATGATACAGTAGGATGATGAGACAAAAGGAGGATGAGACAGTAGGAGGATGATACAGAAGGAGGATGATACAGTAGAATGATGAGACAGAAGGAGGATGAGACAGTAGGATGATGATACAGAAGGAGGATGGATGATGAGATAGAAGGAGGATGATACAGCAGGATGATGTGACAGCAGGAGGATGGATGATGAGACAGTAGATGATGAGATACTTACTGGTGCACCTGATGCTCCAGGGGGTCCTGAGATGGCTCCTCCACTCTGTGGAGAAACTAGTATTATCATCATAACATTCAACACAATGAAGACATGGTATCTGATTATATGGTATCTGATGGCATGGTATCTGATTACAGGGTATCTGATGGCATGGTATCTGATTACAGGGTATCTGATGACATGGTATCTGATTACAGGGTATCTGATGACATGGTATCTGATTACATAGTATCTGATGACATGGTATCTGATGACAGGGTATCTGATGACATGGTATCTGATTACAGGATATCTGATGACATGGTATCTGATTACAGGGTATCTGATGACATGGTATCTAATTACAGGGTATCTGAATATGGTATCTGATGATATGGTATCTGATTACATGGTATCTGATGACAGGGTGTCTGATGATATGGTATCTACAGTAGCCTACGGTATATAGGGGAATGTGGTAACCTTTACTTTGAGGGTCACCCTACCGATGCTCAACAAACAATCAACAGACTATGAGTAACATGTCAACAACTGTTGACTAGCACTGTGATGCTAGTTGCATCGTCGGCAACACCTGCCACCTGATGAGGATGAGTACAGAGTTCTTACCTGCAGTTTGTACAGACTGCTCATCCCATTGCCCTCCACATAGGGGACACCCTGCAAACACACACATCTCAGTCAGAGCCAGCTTTCTCCTCCGTTAACACACTTCTAGCCTTACACACTTCAAAAGGTCTCGTGTGTGTGTGTGTGTGTGTGTGTGTGTGTGTGTGTGTGTGTGTGTGTGTGTGTGTGTGCGCGCGCGTGTGTGTGCGTGCGTGTGCGTGTGTGTCTGCCTGAGTGTTTTCTGTGCCTCTAGTCTAACAGTCAGTCCTGTAGGCCTGGACCAGGCAGACAGTATTACTTTGTTCATAAGCCCTTAAATGCAACATGGGAGATATCAATATCTGGGGCTGCCTGGTGATCACTACATGGAGAGATCAATATCTGAGGCTGCCTGGTGATCACTACATGGAGAGGTTAATATCTGGGGCTGCCTGGTGATCACTACATGGAGAGGTTAATATCTGGGGCTGCCTGGTGATCACTACATGGAGAGATGAATATCTGGGGCTGCCTGGTGATCACTACATGGAGAGGTTAATATCTGGGGCTGCCTGGTGATCACTACATGGAGAGATGAATATCTGGGGCTGCCTGGTGATCACTACATGGAGAGGTTAATATCTGGGGCTGCCTGGTGATCACTACATGGAGAGATGAATATCTGGGGCTGCCTGGTGATCACTACATGGAGAGATGAATATCTGGGGCTGCCTGGTGATCACTACATGGAGAGATCAATATCTGAGGCTGCCTGGTGATCACTACATGGAGAGATTAATATCTGGGGCTGCCTGGTGATCACTACATGGAGAGATCAATATCTGGGGCTGCCTGGTGATCACTACATGGAGATATCAATATCTGGGGCTGCCTGGTGATCACGACATGGAGAGATCAATATCTGGGGCTGCCTGGTGATCACTACATGGAGAGATCAATATCTGGGGCTGCCTGGTGATCACTATATGGAGATATCAATATCTGGGGCTGCCTGGTGATCACTAAACAAAAGAGGAGAGCAGTAACACTTGTTTAACCCACCGGCCTCTGTAGATTCAAACACTAAAGTGAGTACCAAATGGCACCCTATCCCCTATAGTGCCCCACTTAAGGGCTCAGGTAAAAAGTAGTGCACTATATAATGAATAAGGTGCCATTTGGGCCGTAGTCTAACTAGTGTATCTGGGGGAAATAGTATAGCAGCAGCAACTACAACATCCTGATGGCTTGAGGAGTAGCCTGGATATACCAGAGATAGTCTGTATAGTCCTGCCTGACTAGCGTTTATGGGGCCAGGGCGGCGGGGGGGGGGGGGGGGGGGGGGGGGGGGGTGTAGCCCCCGGTCTCCTCTCCACTACTCAGTGTATGTGCTGTCTGTCATCAGTGTGTAATCTGAGGCAAAGCTAAACGGCTGCAAGACAGCGCTGAACTAACCACAGCATCAGAGTATCTACAGGAGAACAGGTTTTACGTTTGAAGGAAATCTGTGGCCCTAAGCTTTTGCTAGATTTGTGCAATTTAAAGAATTTACAGTACTGAAGTTCATTCATTAACCCTTTCCTCCAACACAGTAAGTGGGTTGTATTAAGTAGGCACAAAGCGGAAGAAACCCCTCCATAACGGAGTGAAACAGGAAGTACTCGCTTTGTACGTGTCCAATAAGAAACACTCCTTTTGGTTTTGCTCCAGTGTTCCCAGAAGTAACATGAACATGGTGACTCAACAACATTTCTACCTGCCCTCCAAAGCTGGGACCGAGATACTGAATAACAGCTTCTATCCCAAGGCCATCAGACTGTTAAACAGCCATCACTAGCCGGCTTCCACCCGGTACCTCAACCCTGCAGAGGCTGCTGACATATATACATAGACATGGAATGACTGGCCACTTTAATAATGGAACACTAGTCACTTTAATACTGGAACACTAGTCACATTAATACTGGAACACTAGTCACTTTAATAATGGTTTCATACTGCTTTACTCATCTCATTTCTATATACTTTATTCTATTCTACTGTATTTTAGTCAATGCCACTCCAATATTGCTCAATCTAATATTAATATATTTCTAAATTCCATTATTTTACTTTTAGATTTGTGTATATTTTGTGAATCACTGTTAGATACTACTGCACCGTTAGATACTACTGCACCGTTAGATACTACTGCACTGTTAGACACTACTGCACTGTTAGATACTACTGCACTGTTAGATACTACTGCACTGTTAGATATTACTGCACTGTTAGATACTACTGCACTGTTAGATACTACTGCACTGTTAGATATTACTGCACTGTTAGATACTACTGCACTGTTAGATACTACTGCACTGTTAGATATTACTGCACTGTTAGATATTACTGCACTGTTAGATACTACTGCACTGTTAGATACTACTGCACCGTTAGATACTACTGCACTGTTAGATATTACTGCACTGTTAGATACTACTGCACTGTTAGATACTATGGCACTGTTAGATATTACTGCACTGTTAGATACTACTGCACTGTTAGATACTACTGCACTGTTAGATATTACTGCACTGTTAGATACTACTGCACTGTTAGATACTACTGCACTGTTAGATACTACTGCACTGTTAGACACTACTGCACTGTTAGATACTACTGCACTGTTAGATACTACTGCACTGTTAGATACTACTGCACTGTTAGATACTACTGCACTGTTAGATACTACTGCACTGTTAGATGCATTGTTAGTCACTACTGCACTGTTAGAATCTACTGCACTGTTAGATACTACTGCACTGTTAGATACTACTGCACTGTTAGACACTACTGCACTGTTAGATACTACTGCACTGTTAGATACTACTGCACTGTTAGATACTACTGCACTGTTAGATGCATTGTTAGTCACTACTGCACTGTTAGAATCTACTGCACTGTTAGATACTACTGCATTGTTAGTCACTACTGCACTGTTAGATACTACTGCACTGTTAGACACTACTGCACTGTTAGACACTACTGCACTGTTAGATACTACTGCACTGTTAGATACTACTGCACTGTTAGATACTACTGCACTGTTAGATACTACTGCACTGTTAGACACTACTGCACTGTTAGATACTACTGCACTGTTAGATACTACTGCACTGTTAGATACTACTGCACTGTTAGATACTACTGCACTGTTGGAACTAGGAACACAAGCATTTCGCTACACCCACAATAGCATCTGCTAAATATGTGTATGTGACCAATAGAATTGTACTTGATTTGATTTCCAGGAAGGAAGAAAGAACAGGAAAAACATTCTCTCAAATAGACGGAAGAAAACATGTTGTCCTTCAAAGTAGTAAGTCAATCTCACTGTCCTTTTAAATGATGTGTTGTGTGACCAGCCATTCAAAAGGACACTAGTAATTGGCTAAGGTACCTTGAACTGGTGTCATCATTCATAGGCATGAAAACTGTTGACACATCTCACCAATGACTCAACAACACACACACACAGTCTGTATACACACACACACACACAGATCTCAGTGATGCTCTGGATAACTTACTGGGGGGCCTGGTAGTCCTGGCCTTCCAGGGGATCCTTCACTTCCCTGTAGAGGGGGGGGGGGGGGGGCGGACACACACACACACACACACACACACACACAGAACAAACCATGAGAGGGATAATGCTTTCCAGTCAGTCACTGGGGATCACGTTTCTCCAGTTAAGATACCAATAATCTAAGAATACCTCTTTACCCACACATTAGACACAGTGACAATCCTAATCTTTGGGACATGGCATGGCTGATAATAGAAGTCTATAGCGGAGGTACAGTATTTGAGAAGAGGGACATACTAGCTCTGTTGAATTTGAGATAGATTGGGAGTAAGGCCCTGCGATAAACAAGTGTCCTGTACAAGGGGTGTACTGGTACATCAACCTGCCTCACGCTACAGAAACAGGAGATCCCATGAGCTGTTCTGGCTGCACAAGCCTCTTGCAAGGCTACTGAATTGGCATACAGCACGTCACCCCAATCCACTGACAAGACTAGGCCCATGGCATTCTTTCAACAACAAAACTGAAGAGAAACCCATAAGGAATGATGTGCTTTTTAAGAAAATAACATGATTCCTGAGTATTACAATAACCCATTATTGATGCTCTTTGAGATAGCACTAAATAAGACGCAAGGCATTGTTTTCATCTTAGACTATCAGAACATCTCTTGGCATGTCAGGCCACATGCTTGAATAAAACATGACCCTGTATGTACTAACTGCCTATATTTAGAACATAAAGCAGACATGTACAGTACAGTGCCTAGTGAAAGTCTGTACAGCAATGGCACAGTCTACACATTCCCCCACCTTAAAATTAAATAAAAAAACGGATTGAATTAGATATTTTTTTCTACAGGTCTACACAACCTACTCCACATCTTCAAAGTGAAAGAAATGTATATAAAATGTTCTAATTAATAAACAAAAAACAAAAAAAACAAAGATGTCTTGATTGTGTGTCTTCACACCCCAAAGTTAATACTTGGCGGAAGCACCTTTTGACAGCCATTACAGCTGTGAATCATTTTGAATAAGATTCTACCACCTATGCACAACTCTTAGGGCAATATAATTCCCATTGCTTGATCCTGAAAAACTCCCCAGTCCCTGGAGATGGCAAGCATACCCATAACATGATGCTGCCAACCACAAAAGTTGAAAATACTGACTTTGTGTTATGTTGTATTGGATTTGACCCAAACCTGTAGTTTTTATTTTAGGCTAAAAATGTAATGGCTTTGCTGTGTTGTCTTGCAGTATTACTTAATGGTATTGTTGCAAACAGAATCAATGATCTGGAGTGGATTTTTTTAACACAGGCTTCCTTCACTTTACCATACGGGTCAGTAATGTGGAGTGGATGCAATGGTTTTGATCCCTTTGTATTTTCCAGTATTGTAGTGGCCTCGGGAGGCTGTCAGGATATAAAGAAATATGAAAGGAACAAAGCCCAGGTAAAAAGTTAGAGGAAACTCTGCCTTCTGAATACCTAACCCTGGGATAGAGTTTCATTTTTCTGTGGGACAATTGCACACACGCAAAATTATGCCAAGGACACAATAAAATGGCTTTCTAAGAGGTGTTTAGTGTTCCTGAGTGGTTTAGTCTCTGTCCTGACTTAAATCTGATTGAAAAATTAAAGACAATGTTTGAATACTGTAGTCCATCAATGATTCCCTACCAAATTTACTGAGCTTGAGCAATTTTAACAAAAGCAATGGATATACACTCAGTGGCCAGTTTATTGGTTCACTCCTACAGACAGTGAGTCATGTGGCCGTGGCTTGCTATGTAAAGCAGGCAGACAAGCCTTGAGGCATTCATTTACTGTTCAATTGAATGTCACAATGGGCAAAACCAGTGAGCTAAGTGACTTTGAGCATGGTATGATCGGCGGCGGCAGGCGAGCCGGTTCCAGTATCTCAGAAACGCCCAGCATCCTGGCCTTTTCACGCAGGACAGTGTCTAGGGTTTACTGAGAATGGTGCGACAAACAAAAACCTTCCAGTCAGCGGCAGGCCTGTGGGCGAAAACAGCTTGTTGATGAGAGAGGCTGAAGGAGAATGACAATAATCGTGCAAGCTAACAGGTGGGCCACAAACAGGTAAATATTGGTGCAGTACAACAGTGGATGGCAGAACGGCATCTCGGAATACACAACTTGTCTGTCTTTTTCACGGATGGGCTATTGCAGCAGTTGCTGTTGCATCATGCTGATGGCAGAGTCAGGATTTGACATAAGCAGCATGAGTCCATGGCCCCATTCTGCCTGGTATCAACGGTACAAGCTGGTGACGGTGGTGTAATTGTGTGGGGAATGTTTTCCTGGCACATGTTAGGTCCCTTGATACCAATTGAGCAATGTTTCCATACCCCAAAGAATTCATTCTGTTCTGGAGGCAAAGGGGGGTCTGACCCAGTACCTAATAAACTGGCCACATGTTGTCGTAAGAGCTTGGTAGAATCTTATTCAGAATGATTCCCAGCTGTAATGGCTGCTGAAGGTGCTTCCACCAAGTAAAAGTGAAAACACACGCAATCACATCATCATCATCTTGTGTTTCTAAGTCATTTGGTAAATGATCTATCATTCTTTCACTTTGGAGTAGGCTGTGAAACTACATTTGGGACAAATCTAATTGAATCCCTTTGTAGATGTCATTTTAAGGTAGCAAAGTGTGAAGACTGTGTAAGTGTGCGCAGACCTTCACTAGAGACTGTATATTCATACAGTGCGTGTACACACAGCGTCTCTTTCTTACCCGATCTCCCTTTGTTCCAGGCTGACCCATTGGCCCAGGTCTGCCCATGACACCCTGCAAACAGAGACAAGGTACATCAATTAACTGGGTCACAAACTAAATATAGAAAACAAAGTACATCAATTAACTGGGTCACAAACTAAATATAGAAAACATAGTACATCAATTAACTGGGTCACAAACTAAATATAGAAAACAGTACATCAATTAACTGGGTCACAAACTAAATATAGAAAACATAGTACATCAATTAACTGGGTCACAAACTAAATATAGAAAACATAGTACATCAATTAACTGGGTCACGAACTAAATATAGAAAACAGTACATCAATTAACTGGGTCACAAACTAAATATAGAAAACATAGTACATCAATTAACTGGGTCACAAACTAAATATAGAAAACAAAGTACATCAATTAACTGGGTCACAAACTAAATATAGAAAACATAGTACATCAATTAACTGGGTCACAAACTAAATATAGAAAACAGTACATCAATTAACTGGGTCACAAACTAAATATAGAAAACATAGTACATCAATTAACTGGGTCACAAACTAAATATAGAAACAAAGTGAGAGAAAATAGGGACCAAACAATGAGTATGGTGTTCTCAGTGATTGTTCTTGTATCAGCAACACAGTACTACACATGCATTACAACGAGGGATGAATAGATGTGAAAGGTGATTTAATGAAATTGATGAATCGTTTTGCTTACAGGGGCTCCAGTACGGCCTGTTGTACCCAGAATGCCTGGAACTCCAGGAGAGCCCTGAGAAAGACAAGAAACACCAGAGAACAATCATTGTCACTTCCTGTGTAATAGGTAGTGTATGATAGCCGAACTGGTAGGTATTGCAAGAAGGACAAGAGGAGAGTTAACCTCATTTGCATTTTCAGGGCTATTCCATTGATTCTGTTGTACATGGGGCAAGATGAGTCATGTGACCGTGGCTTGCTATATAAAGCAGGCATTGAGGCATTGAGGCATTGAGGCATTCTGTTACTGATCGACTGAATGTTACAAAGGGTAAAACTAGTGACCTAAGCGACTGTGAGCGTGGTATGACCGTTGGTGCCAGGTGCACCGGTTCCAGATTTGATTTGATTTGATGTAGTGTACTTTCAAGCACACTCAAGCATGTTAAAGTATATGATTCCTGTACTGGCCCCAGGACAGGTCTGAAACCCACCTCGTCTCCTTTGTCTCCACTAGGCCCAGGGAATCCTCTCTCTCCTTTCATCCCCTAGAACAGCAAACAACAACAGTGAATGAGTAAACAGTAACAACAACAGTGAATGAGAAAACAGTAACAACAACAGTAAATAGTACAAAAATGGCCAAATCAAGTTGAATTCTGTATAAACCTTTTCTTAATGTGTATGCTTGTGAAATGAGAAATGTCTACCACCATAATATACAGTATGTTCTCTCCAAACCTAATAGTCTAATAGTCTCAAACCAGCGGCATGACGGGTGGTCATACATTTCACTTTGACTTCTTGTTTCTAATAGAGCCAATTAGAAGCGACTGCTTGGGTAATTTTACTAATACAGGACACGGCTGTGTATCCATGGCAACCACGTCTGCAGCCAGCAGCTCTGATGATACGAATGTGCTGGACTGACATTGTAAATGTCTGAATCTTTGGTTCAACGGTTGGTGTCCGAATCTTCCCAAATCTCTCCGATGAAAAGAAATATGGACAACTACGAGAGCCTATGTCGTACATTATAGCATATTATGCATTGTTTATAAGGCATTATAAATGCCCTCACAATGCATTATGAAGAGGGTATTTATTTATATATTCACTTTATATAGTATCTACCTCACTTGCTTTGGCAATGTTAACACATGTTTCCCATGCCAATAAAGCCCCTTGAATTGAATTGAATTGAATTTATTCGTGGGAAGTATTATGAAAACAATTCAACTGGAAATGAATAGCAACAAGGGATAGAACCATGTTAAATAATGACCTGGAGAAGAAGTGTAGTCCCCAGCGATGTTATGCACCAGTCTAAATACTATTACACCTATCATCTTTTCTAATTCACTTTGTCATGCTGAGATTGGCAATGAATGGAGTGAATGGAGTATTTGTAAGGTGGAAAGTAATTCTGTATACATTGACTGTGTCCCAAATTGACTGTGTCCTAATCCTTTACACAGGGCACTACTTTTCACCAGGGGTTATAGTGCACTATGTAGGGAATAGGCTGCCATTTAGAACACATGCATTATAATAGGGAATAGGCTGCCATTTAGAACACATCCATTATAATAGGGAATAGGCTGCCATTTAGAACACATCCATTATATTAGGGAATAGGCTGCCATTTAGAACACTGTTACGGTGAGTGAATGAGGACCCAAAAGCGAACTAACTTAAACAGAGCTTCTTTAATAACCAAACATAGGTAGGCTCAGATAGACCGGCAGATTCCGACAGGACAGGACAAGGTTACAGCAAACATGACGATAGTCTGGTTCAGGCATGAAACACAACAAACAAGAATCCGACAAGGACAGGAACAAAAACAGAGAGAGATATAGAGGACCTAATCAGAGGGAAAAAGGGAACAGGTGGGAAAAGGGGTGAATGAGGTAGTCAGAGAAGACAAGGAACAGCTGGGGGAAAGAGGGACAGAAACGGTAGAGGGAGACAGGGTGAAAGGAAAGGACAGAAAGACACAACATGACAATACATGACAGTACCCCCCCACTCACCGAGCGCCTCCTGGCGCACTCGAGGAGGAAACCTGGCGGCAACGGAGGAAATCCTCGATCAGCGCACGGTCCAGCACGTCCCGAGAGGGAACCCAACTCCTCTCCTCAGGACCGTACCCCTCCCAATCTACGAGGTACTGGTGACCACGGCCCCGAGGACGCATGTCCAAAATCCTGCGGACCCTGTAGATGGGTGCGCCCTCGACAAGGATGGGGGGGGGGGGGGGGAAGACGAGCGGGGGCGCGAAGAACGGGCTTGATACAGGAGACATGGAAGACCGGGTGGACGCGACGAAGGTATCGCGGAAGAAGAAGTCGAACTGCGACAGGATTAATGACCCGAGAAATACGGAACGGACCAATGAACCGCGGGGTCAACTTGCGAGAAGCCGTCTTAAGGGGAAGGTTCTGAGTGGAGAGCCAAACTCTCTGACCGCGACAATATCTAGGACTCTTAGTTCTACGCTTATTAGCAGCCCTCACAGTCTGCGTCCTATAACGGCAAAGTGCAGACCTGACCCTCTTCCAGGTGCGCTCGCAACGTTGGACAAAAGCCTGAGCGGAGGGGACGCTGGACTCGGCGAACTGAGATGAGAACAGCGGAGGCTGGTACCCGAGGCTACTCTGAAAAGGAGATAGCCCGGTCGCAGACGAAGGAAGCGAGTTGTGGGCGTATTCTGCCCAGGGGAGCTGTTCTGACCAAGACGCAGGGTTGCGAAAAGAAAGACTGCGTAAGATGCGACCAATAGTCTGATTGGCCCGTTCTGCTTGACCGTTAGACTGGGGGTGAAAGCCGGAAGAGAGACTGACGGAAGCCCCAATCAAACGGCAAAACTCCCTCCAAAATTGAGACGTGAATTGCGGACCTCTGTCCGAAACGACGTCTGACGGAAGGCCATGAATTCTGAAAACATTCTCGATGATGATTTGTGCCGTCTCTTTAGCAGAAGGAAGCTTAGCAAGGGGAATGAAATGAGCCGCCTTAGAGAACCTATCGACAACCGTAAGAATAACAGTCTTCCCCGCTGACGAAGGCAGTCCGGTGACAAAATCTAAGGCGATGTGAGACCACGGTCGAGAGGGAATGGGAAGCGGCCTGAGACGGCCGGCAGGAGGAGAGTTACCGGACTTAGTCTGCGCGCAGACCGAACAAGCAGCCACGAAACGACGCGTGTCATGCTCCCGGGTGGGCCACCAAAAACGCTGGCGAATGGAAGCAAGCGTACCCCGAACGCCAGGGTGGCCGGCTAACTTGGCAGAGTGAGCCCACTGAAGAACGGCCAGACGAGTAGGAACGGGAACGAAAAGAAGGTTCCTAGGACAAGCGCGCGGCGACGGAGTGTGAGTGAGCGCTTGCTTTACCTGCCTCTCAATTCCCCAGACAGTCAACCCGACAACACGCCCCTCAGGGAGAATCCCCTCGGGGTCAGTGGAGGCTACTGAAGAACTGAAGAGACGAGATAAAGCATCAGGCTTGGTGTTCTTAGAGCCCGGACGATAAGAAATCACGAACTCGAAACGAGCGAAAAACAGCGCCCAACGCGCCTGACGCGCATTAAGTCGTTTGGCAGAACGGATGTACTCAAGGTTCCTATGGTCAGTCCAAACGACAAAAGGAACGGTCGCCCCCTCCAACCACTGTCGCCATTCGCCTAGGGCTAACCGGATGGCGAGCAGTTCGCGGTTTCCCACATCATAGTTACGTTCCGACGGCGACAGGCGATGAGAAAAATACGCGCATGGGTGGACCTTGTCGTCAGAGAGGGAGCGCTGAGAAAGAATGGCTCCCACGCCCACCTCTGACGCGTCAACCTCGACAACGAACTGTCTAGAGACGTCAGGTGTAACAAGGATAGGAGCGGATGTAAAACGATTCTTGAGGAGATCAAAAGCTCCCTGGGCGGAAACGGACCACTTAAAGCACGTCTTGACAGAAGTAAGGGCTGTGAGAGGAGCTGCCACCTGACCGAGTAGTCTGTTATGGAGTAGTCTGTTATGGATCGATTGCCTTGACATAGGGAAGACAGGGCCCTGGAAGCCTCCTCCCCAAAAACAGATCGATCAAAAACCCGTATCATCTCCTCCTTAAAGTCCTGATACTGGTTAGTACACTCAGCCCTTGCCTCCCAGATTGCCGTGCCCCACTCACGAGCCCGTCCAGTAAGGAGAGATATGACGTAGGCGACACGAGCAGTGCTCCTGGCGTAAGTGTTGGGCTGGAGAGAAAACACAATATCACACTGGGTGAGGAACGAGCGGCATTCAGTGGGCTCCCCAGAGTAACACGGCGGGTTATTGATTCTGGGCTCCGGAGATTCGAAAGCCCTGGAAGTGGCCGGTGGATCGAGGCGGAGATGGTGAACCTGTTCTGTGAGGTTGGAGACTTGGGTGGCCAGGGTCTCAACGGCATGTCGAGCAGCAGACAATTCCTGCTCGTGTCTGCCTAGCATCGCTCCCTGGATCTCGACGGCTGAGTGGAGAGGATCCGAAGTCGCTGGGTCCATTCTTGGTCGGATTCTTCTGTTACGGTGAGTGAATGAGGACCCAAAAGCGAACTAACTTAAACAGAGCTTCTTTAATAACCAAACATAGGTAGGCTCAGATAGACCGGCAGATTCCGACAGGACAGGACAAGGTTACAGCAAACATGACGATAGTCTGGTTCAGGCATGAAACACAACAAACAAGAATCCGACAAGGACAGGAACAAAAACAGAGAGAGATATAGAGGACCTAATCAGAGGGAAAAAGGGAACAGGTGGGAAAAGGGGTGAATGAGGTAGTCAGAGAAGACAAGGAACAGCTGGGGGAAAGAGGGACAGAAACGGTAACCTAGTACGACCAGCAGAGGGAGACAGGGTGAAAGGAAAGGACAGAAAGACACAACATGACAATACATGACAACACAAACATTATAATCAGGATGACACGTTGTTTCCTACCTTTGGACCTTCTTTCCCTGGATTACCGAGAGGTCCTCGCACTCCTGGATCCCCCTGTTTAGGATGGACACACACGCAAATCAATGCACCCAAGAACACATGCACAGAGAAAGACACACACACAAAACCACACAATCTGTCCCCAAGGGTTCCACTCTCACACTTCTGGGCGAGCGGGCGGGCGACCCCCCCCCCCCCCCCCCCCCCCCCCCCCCCCACACACACACACACACACACACACACACACACACACACACACACACATACACACAGAGTAAAGATAATGAGACACTCACCTTTTCTCCCACCATGCCTTGCACTCCTGTCGCTCCATGGGTTCCCTGCTCGCCCTTCTGCCCAGGCAGACCTGGCACTCTGGTCTGGCACACGGTGCAGGCATTCTGCCAACACACAGCGGGAGGGGGGAGAGGTACGGTCATACAGACCAGATATCTGTCATCTCACTGAGTCACAGCAGGGAGATACAGTGCTCCTTTTGTTTGTATTCCATCTCCCCTGGGTCGAAGAGCAGGGGAGCTGTCTTAACGTTCTCTCAATGTTTCCGCAACATTGAAGTTAATGTGACTGAGAACCAGACATTGTCCTATTTCCCACCCACTCTCTAACTGACTGGGACATTTGGGGGATCATTTGAAATATCACAGTCTCCCATCCAGTTCAGGTTTCACTGAGTAACATTTATTTACATTCAAAAAGTTAGGCTTAATCTGTGACTGGGAAATCAGCCCTGTCTGGGAAATCAGCCCTGTCTGGGAAATCAGCCCTGTCTGGGAAATCAGCCCTGTCTGGGAAATCAGCCCTGTCTGGGAAATCAGCCCTGTTTGGGAAATCAGCCCTGTCTGAGAAATCAGCCTTGTCTGGGAAATCAGCCCTGTCTGGGAAATCAGCCCTGTCTGGGAAATCAGCCTTGTCTGGGAAATCAGCCCTGTCTGGGAAATCAGCTCTGTCTGGGAAATCAGCCCTGTCTGGGAAATCAGCTCTGTCTGGGAAATCAGCCCTGCCTGGGAAATCAGCACTGCCTGGGAAATCAGCACTGCCTGGGAAATCAGCCCTGCCTGGGAAATCAGCCCTGTCTGGGAAATCAGCTCTGTCTGGGAAATCAGCCCTGTCTGGGAAATCAGCCCTGTCTGGAGTGTACTTCCTCTACAGCAGCAGACATTCTGTACTCTGACACTGTGGAGTTGTTGAAGTGTACGTTCCCTACAGCAATCAGAACAACCTAAATACGTTGGGGCCCGGACTCTACAAGGTGTCGAAAGCATTCCACAGTTTTGTCAAATTGGGTGGATGTCCTTTGGGTGGTGGACCATTCTTGATACGCACGGGAAACTGTTGAGAATGACAAACCCAGCAGCATTGCAGTTCTTGACACAAACCGGTGCGCCTGGTACCACCTACTACCAGACCCCGTTCAAAGGCACTTACATTTGTTGTCTATCCCATTCACCCTCTGAATGACACACATACACAATCCATGTCTCAACTGTCTCAAGGCTTCAAAATCCTTCTTTAACCTGTCTCCTCTCCTTCATCTACACTGATGGAAGTGGATTTAACAAGTGACATCGATAAGGGATCATAGCTTTCACCTGGATTCACCTGGTCAGTCTATGTCATGGAAAGAGCAGCTGTTCCTAATTGTTTTGTCCACTCAGTGTACATTCAGTAGAAGAACACCACAGGAGGTTGGTGGCACCTGAATTAGGGAGGACGGGCTCGGGGTAATGACTGGAGTGGAATAGGTGGAATGGTTTCCATGTGTTTGATGCCGTTCCAGCCATTACTATGAGCTGCCCTCCCCTCAGCAGCCTCAAATGAAGAACACATGAATACGTTCCACTTCCAACCATTTATCTGTAGACGGATATCAGTTCTGTTTATACAGCATGAAGACTGTATGACCCTTAGTGTCACTGGCATTTAGACTCATCAGAGAAGAGCAGTGGGGAGATATTTCATCTAACTTTATGGAAGTACAAATCTTTTTTTCTCAGAGAGACTTGAGCGAAGTGTCTTGAAATAAAAAAGGTCCAATTCAGTTAAGTGCTGCTTTCAGTGTGAAATGTCAAATACCATCGGCTGTAAAGTGACCAAACTCTGTCAATTAAAGTGAAGAAACAGAGAAAAGCTATTCTTGGGGAGGATTGTCATTCAGCTCATCAAGTTGAATGACGCAGTCAAGCCAGCAGCACATTGTAAAAAAGGCCTTTAAACAGGCAGGTTAGCGTTTCTTTGTCATGAATCTTGTTCTGGAGGCAGTTCTGCAGAGTGATCACTAGCTAGCACAGCCACAAAGTCGTAAAATCAGATTTTAAATCTAACTTTAATCTTAACCACACTGATAAACCTAAACTAAGACCAAAAAGCAACATAGCCAATATTGACTTTTCAGCTGGCCAATCTAGCGGAAATTGCTCAGTTCTGCCTCCAAGACAAGATTCATGACAATAAATGTCAATCTGCTTTGAACAGCTAAAAGCTTGGAAACTTTATTCATTTAACTGGGCTTCCTATCTTTGGTCTGGTAGAATAAAATCTCTCTCTCTCTCTCTCTCTCTCTCTCTCTCTCTCTCTCTCTCTCTCTCTCTCTCTCTCTCTCTCTCTCTCTCTCTCTCTCTCTCTCTCTCTCTCTCTCTCTCTCTCTCTCTCTCTCTCTCTCTCTCTCTCTCTCTCTCTCTCTCTCTCTCTCTCTCTCTCTCTCTCTCTCTCTCTCTCTCTCTCTCTCTCTCTCTCTCTCTCTCTCTCTCTCTCTCTCTCTCTCTCTACATTGTACAGATACATCAACAAGGAGTGGGAGTGTTGGAGAGATAGATGGACAGAGAGAAGAGACAGAGAGAGAGAAGAGACAGATGGAGAGAGAGAAGAGAGACAGAGAGAGAGAAGAGACAGACAGAGAGAGAGAAGAGTGTACATTGTACAGATACATCAACAAGGAGTGGGAGTGTTGGAGAGATAGATGGAAAGAGAGAAGAGACAGAGAGAGAGAAAAGACAGACAGAGAGAGAGAAGAGACAGACAGAGAGAGAGAAGAGTGTACATTGTACAGATACATCAACAAGGCGTTGGAGTGTTGGAGAGATAGAAGGAAAAGGAGAAGTATTGTCCCTTAAATACATAGCAACAACGTAGCCGTGAGAACAAACAACTGACAACAGAAAGCCCTATTCCCTATATAGTGCACTACTGTTGACCAGAGCTCTATTCCCTATATAGTGGATTGCTGTTGACAAGAGCCCTATTCCCTATATAGTGGAATACAGTTGACAAGATCCATATTCCCTATATAATAAACTACTGTTAATCCCAATATAGTGGACTGCTGTTGACAAGAGCCAAGCCGTAGCTCTCTGGTCAAAAGTAGTTCACAGTGTAGGGAATAGGGTACCATTTTGGACACATTGTGTACTCCAGGAGGGATGTATTCAACAACAGCCTTCTTCTTAGGACATTTCAAGGATTCCTGTTGAATATAATAATGCATTTCCATAGTGGATTTCCAATTTCTTGAATTTCTAGCTGCAGTTCGCCACCACCACCTGATGGAGGCTCTCCTGAGCTTCTGTTAATAATTCCGTAACATCACCCGAATAGGTTTAGTACTGGTGAAAATACCACATCAAAATATCAACATTAAAAGTTTGTTGTTGTATTACAACTGTGAGGTCTTAAAGTGTGAAATACACCACTGTGGGCAACTGTGCAATCATAGTAACTGATGCAATTAAAGCAGGCTAAATTATAACCTGTTTCTACACCCTCAGTCAATGTGGATCTACATGTGGGCACTTCAAGGTAATAACAAAAATATCTTCCATGAATCTTGTCAATTAAAAAAAGAATGTATGATTTATGTACCACACTGAATAATGTTGGAATGACAATTGGTGGGAATAATCATACGACACAACGGTAATACATGAAACAGTCCAGTACCTTGAGTAAAGAGCTCATATCTCCGACAATTGGCAAGGCAGTCTGTTGGAAAGACAAATTGTCATCATACATTTTGTATAATGACTATAGATGTAAAGAAATGTCAATAAATATTTTTGTTATCTTTTTCAGTCAGATCATAGTTGAATGAACCTGTCATAATTATCTTAGCATCACTCGAAGCTTGAACTCTTATGCATGATACTGAAACACTCAAAGTTACCATGTTTGTTTTTATGGTGGTATGACTGATACTGAAACACTCAAAGTTACCATGATTGTTTTTATGGTGGTATGAATGATACTGAAACACTCAAAGTTACCATGATTGTTTTTATGGTGGTATGAATGATACTGAAACACTCAAAGTTACCATGATTGTTTTTATGGTGGTATGAATGCCTTATACATAATATCCCCTTCAAGTACAGTGTAACCAAATCTTCTCCTGTGATTTCAGTTTTCTGTAAAATAATTGTATTTCTGTGGTTTTGAGGCATTTAACCTAAATATGGTACAGTGGGCTTAGCACCTCCAAGTGACACTGACACAGTATATCTCTGAGAGAGAGATGAGAAAGAGATGAGCGGTTAACTTACTGGTTGACCCGGTGGGCCAGGGGGACCTGGGGGACCTTCTCGACCAGGGGATCCCTTTAAATGAGAGAAATAATGATGTCACCAGCTATGAGACCATCGGAAACACACAGCGCTGCACACCCTTGGCCCACGCTTTGACATTCATCCTAATGGGGTGCTGTGTGTGTGTGTGTGTGTGTGTGTGTGTGTGTGTGTGTGTGTGTGTGTGTGTGTGTGTGTGTGTGTGTGTGTTTCTGATGTGTCCAGAAACGGTTGCTATTTCCTCATGCAGACATAAAGGAAACAGACCTTTCATCAGAATGTTAGTTTCTCTTTTTATCTGCAGACCGAGGAGGAGAGGAGCAGAGGAGTGGAGGAGAGGAAGAGTGGAGGAGAGGAAGAGTTGAGGAGAGGAGGAGTGGAGGAGAGGAAGAGTGGAGGAGAGGAGGAGTGGAGGAGAGGAGTAGAGGAGATGAAGAGTGGAGGAGAGGAAGTAAGGAAGAGTGGAGAGGAAGAGTGGAGGAGAGGAGGAGAGGAGGAGAGGAGGAGTGGAGGAAAGGAAGAGTGGAGAAGAGGAAAAGTTAAGGAGAGGAAGAGAGGAAGAGTGGAGAGGAAGAGTGGAGGAGAGGAGGAGAGGAGGAGAGGAGGAGTGGAGGAGAGGAGTGGAGGAGAGGAAGAGTGGAGAAAAGGAAGAGTGGAGGAGCGAATGAGAGGAGGAGAGGAGCGGAGGAGTGGAGGAGAGGAGGAGAGGAGTGGAGGAGAGGAGGAGAGGAGTGGAAGAGAGGAAGGGTTGAGGAGAGGAGGAGTGGAGGAGAGGAGTGAGAAGAGAGGAAGGAAGGTCTTGATCCCACTCACCTCTCTCCCCGGGGTCCCAGCAGGGCCTGAGAATCCAGAGGGTCCACGAGGGCCCTAGGAGAGAAGACAACCCCCATAACACACTAATGAGATCAGGGCCCGTATCTTAAAAGCCTCTCAGATTAGGATTGCTGACCTAGGAATAGAATATACTGTATATCCTCAATCCTGACAAAGAAGACATGCAACTAAGCATATGATGAGCCTGACACCAGACCTGTTGAAACTAATACCAGTCTTGAAACTAACACCAGTCCTGAAACTAACACCAGTCCTGAAACTAACACCAGTCCTGATGAGACTAACACCAGTCCTGATGAGACTAACACCAGTCCTGTAGAGACTAACACCAGTCCTGTAGAGACTAACACCAGTCCTGATGAGACTAACACTAGTCCTGTAGAGACTAACACCAGTCCTGTAGAGACTAACACCAGTCCTGAAACTAACACCAGTCCTGATGAGACTAACACCAGTCCTGATGAGACTAACACCAGTCCTGTAGAGACTAACACCAGTCCTGTAGAGACTAACACCAGTCCTGATGAGACTAACACTAGTCCTGTAGAGACTAACACCAGTCCTGTAAAGACTAACACCAGTCCTGAAACTAACACCAGTCCTGATGAGACTAACACCAGTCCTGATGAGACTAACACCAGTCCTGTAGAGACTAACACCAGTCCTGATGAGACTAACACTAGTCCTGTAGAGACTAACACCGGTCCTGTAGAGACTAACACCAGCCCTGATGAGACTAACACCAGTCCTGTTGAGCCTAACACCAGTCCTGTTGAGACTAACACCAGTCCTGATGAGACTAACACCAGTCCTGATGAGACTAACACCAGTCCTGTTGAGACTAACACCAGTCCTGATGAGACTAACACCAGTCCTGATGAGACTAACACCAGTCCTGATGAGACTAACACCAGTCCTGATGAGACTAACACCAGTCCTGATGAGACTAACACCAGTCCTGATGAGACTAACACCAGTCCTGTAGAGACTAACACCGGTCCTGTAGAGACTAACACCAGCCCTGATGAGACTAACACCAGTCCTGTTGAGCCTAACACCAGTCCTGATGAGACTAACACCAGTCTTGATGAGACTAACACCAGTCCTGATGAGACTAACACCAGTCCTGATGAGACTAACACCAGTCCTGATGAGACTAACACCAGTCCTGTTGAGACTAACACCAGTCCTGATGAGACTAACACCAGTCCTGTTGAGACTAACACCAGTCCTAATGAGACTAACACCAGTCCTGATGAGACTAACACCAGTCCTGTTGAGACTAACACCAGTCCTGATGAGACTAACACCAGTCCTGATGAGACTAACACCAGTCCTGATGAGACTAACACCAGTCCTGATGAGACTAACACCAGTCCTGTTGAGACTAACACCAGTCCTGATGAGACTAACACCAGTCCTGATGAGACTAACACCAGTCCTGATGAGACTAACACCAGTCCTGATGAGACTAACACCAGTCCTGATGAGACTAACACCAGTCCTGATGAGACTAACACCAGTCCTGATGAGACTAACACCAGTCCTGATGAGACTAACACCAGTCCTGTTGAGACTAACACCAGCCCTGATGAGACTAACACCAGTCCTGATGAGACTAACACCAGTCCTGATGAGACTAACACCAGTCCTGTTGAGACTAACACCAGTCCTGATGAGACTAACACCAGTCCTGATGAGACTAACACCAGTCCTGTTGAGACTAACACCAGCCCTGATGAGACTAACACCAGTCCTGATGAGACTAACACCAGTCCTGATGAGACTAACACCAGTCCTGTTGAGACTAACACCAGTCCTGTTGAGACTAACACCAGTCCTGATGAGACTAACACCAGTCCTGATGAGACTAACACCAGTCCTGATGAGACTAACACCAGTCCTAAACCCAAAAAATATATGATGCATAAATGCATAAACTACAATATCATTGGAATTAAATTGTTGTTTCAGATTTGATATCCTCAACCTTTATACTGAAGACTAAGGTTTCATCTAAGCATCCAGGAGCACACTACTGGAGGGTACTGTATGTACTGTACGCTATTCTATATTCTAATATCACAGGGATCAGATGGATGTGTGTGTGTGTGTGTGTCTGGACAGGAGATATTCTTCCACATACCTCAAATCCTCTCTCTCCTCTCTGTCCCATGGGGCCCTATAAGAACACATCACACAGCTTGTTTACAACAACACCACACCACCCTTCAGCACACACACACACACACACACACACACACACACACACACACACACACACACACACACACACACACACACACACACACACACACACACACACACACACACACACACACAGACAGACAAACCAACTTGTTATTAACACCAACAGCAGTTCAGTCCAAGATCCAGTAAAGGACTGTGTTTCAACATCCATCCTTTGCTATGTTCCATTGATCCCTTGCTTTCCAACAACTCTGAATATCACTATTTAATAAACCAAAGGGCAAAACTCAAGCGGGCATTTTTGAAGTTGAAACCAGCAGCAGCCTCACAGAGGATAGATAGATGGTGAAGTAGTGTGTAATGCTGAAGGTCCACAATGTTTGTTTAATCTAATCTGGGAATTAATGTTCATTGAATGTAGTCTTTATTGTATCATTCATTTGACCCGGATAAAATCATATATAAGTCTATGCACAAGCCTTTCTGAAGATGACTGAACTGAAGAGGTGTGTGTCCAACAGAAAGGTTTTGTGAAGACTACAGGTTAGAGAGATGGGGTTGCAACTGCTGTGATTCTCTGGAGGATTGGTTTGAAAAGCAAAACATTTATTTGTGAAAATGTCAACGGACAATAAAGTATGAACAAGAGAAAAATGAGAAATGTTCCAGTGCCATGTACTCACAGGAGGTCCTTCAACGCCCAGACCAGGCTCTCCTTTCTCCCCTAGGTCTCCTGGTACACCAGGGACGCCACGCTCACCCTGACAGGGAGGAGAGGGGGGAACAGGGAACTCATTATGATGACTGTTAAAGGGAAGAGAGGGGGGAACAGGGAACTCATTATGATGACTGTTAAAGGGAAGAGAGGGGGGAACAGGGAACTCATTATGATGACTGTTAAAGGGAAGAGAGGGGGGAACAGGGAACTCATTTTGTTGACTGTTAAAGGGAAGAGAGGGGGGAACAGGGAACTCATTTTGTTGACTGTTAAAGGGAAGAGAGGGGGGAACAGGGAACTCATTTTGTTGACTGTTAAAGGGAAGAGAGGGGGGAACAGGGAACTCATTTTGATGACTGTTAAAGGGAAGAGAGGGGGGAACAGGGAACTCATTATGATGACTGTTAAAGGGAAGAGAGGGGGGAACAGGGAACTCATTATGATGACTGTTAAAGGGAAGAGAGGGGGGAACAGGGAACTCATTTTGCCATTTGGGACCCAGCTCAATAAAAGGAGAGTTCCCTGGCTTTAACAGGACCTGTGTTTCAGATCCTTGACATCAGTGAATAATGTATGCCACCTGGCAGACTTACACTACAGTAACTGCAGAGATTTTTGTACATGTATGTGATCATTGTGGGAATTGAACCCTCATCCTTGGCGTTGCTAGTGCCACACTCTTACCAACTGAGCCACAAGTGGATGAACTGGGTTGATGTGAGGTATTAGAAGAGCTAGTCATCCTTCAGATGTTTTCTAATGTGGATCATCATAGCCAGAGGAAATATCCGTCATCTAGCTAGAGAATAATAAGTCCAGATTGTGTTAACACTGGGGGGTCTGCCTGTCTGTTTTGTCCCTCTTCCCCCACCATGGGGGGTCTGCCTGTCTGTTTTGTCCCTGTTCCCCCACCATGGGGGGCTGCCTGTCTGTTTTGTCCCTGTTCCCCCACCATGGGGGGCTGCCTGTCTGTTTTGTCCCTCTTCCCCCACCCTGGGGGGCTGCCTGTCTGTTTTGTCCCTGTTCCCCCACCATGGGGGGTTGCCTGTCTGTTTTGTCCCTCTTCCCCCACCATGGGGGAACAGCTTGTTTTGGCCCTGTTCCCCCACCATGGGGGGTTGCCTGTCTGTTTTGGCCCTGTTCCCCCACCATGGGGGAACAGCTTGTTTTGGCCCTGTTCCTCCACCATAGGAGTTGTTTTTCTACCTTTGGCCCTCGTGATCCTCTGGGTCCAGATGTCATCCCCTCTCCCTGCCCGGGCAAAAAGAAGAAAAAACTAAATGAGTTCCACATCCCAGACATCATACAGCATAACGTCAGCATTGATAATCAGATGACGCTGACAGACATGGTCGCCTCGTTTCAGGTCCTTAGGAAACTGTGCAGTATTTTGTTTTTTTTATGTATTATTTCTTACATTGTTAGAGTTATTATTTTATTTTACAAGCATTTCGCTACGCTCGCATTGACATCTGCTAACCATGTGTACGTGACAATTAACATGTGATATGATGTAAAGATTGGAGGCTAAACATGTAAGATACAGATACAGACCGTCTGAAAAATACCAAGACACTCTGACCAAGTAGCTGCAGTTAAAAAGCCTTTATTAAGTCAAATCAAATGTAACTTGTCCCCTGCTTTGTAAACAACAGGTGTAGACTAACAGTAAAATACATACAGGCCCTTCCCCACAATACAGAGATAAAGACAATAGAGAAATAATAGAAAATTAAAACATGTAATAATTAAAGTAATAATAGATACAGAATGAGTCATGATAACGTGTCTATATAGAATGGGCACCAGTACTGAGTAATGATAACGTGTCTATCTATATACAAGGGCTACCAGTACTGAGTAATGATAACGTGTCTATATAGAATGGGCACCAGTACTGAGTAATGATAACGTGTCTATCTATATACAAGGGCTACCAGTACTGAGTGGATGTGCAGGGGTACGAGGTCATTGAGGTAGATATGTACATGTAGTTAGAGATAAATAGTAAAGTAGGACTAAATAATAAAGTATCCATGTAGGAAAGTTCAAACAAGCCAGACAATTAATCTACTGCAAATCACACATCAGCAATTCACTTTGAGAACGAGACCGTGTGTCTCCCAGCAGCACAGCTACAGCCTGTGTGAGACTTCAATGGGAATATACCTCCATCTACACAGGGCAAACAGCAGGAACACTTCATTTCACCACGAGCCTTGTGTTCAATACTCTCCTACAACATGTTTTAACAGCGTCTACGTTGTGAAGTCAGACCCATAATGCTCTGCTGCTGCCACACACACAGAAGTCCAGGGGTGTCTCCCAAATAACACCCTATTCCCTATATAGTGGCCCCATGGGTCCTGGTCAAAAATGATGCACTATAAAGGGAATAGGGTGCCATTCAGGACGCAGCCTTGATTGGGATCGGGGATAAGCATTATTTACAGTACACCCCCTTGATGGAAAATGGATTTCTGTGTTCAGCATGCATTAGTGCTCCAACTAAGTCCTGCATTTGCACAATGTAAATCAGCCATCTGAAACGTTGCTTCATGCCAATGCAGCAGTTCTGAAATAAAGCTCCCCCACATTTTAAGAAGTGTTCAGAGGACAAATTAAAATAGTTGGATGAACTCAAATAACCTGTGTTACTCTGGTTTTACTTCCTCAAGGGTGTAGTGGTGTGTCATCTGAATTGGCACTAAATTCAATATGTAAATAAGTTGAAATGTGCCAATAAAGAACGGTTTAAATGTCATCTCTCTCTCTCTCTCTCTCTCTCTCTCTCTCTCGCTCTCTCTCACCTTAATTCATCTATCCACCCCCCCTCCCTCTATCCCTCCATCACTGCCCTCCTCAACTACTCACAGGCCGTGTCCCAAATCTGGCTTGCCCACTACTTACTTAAACTGCATACTGTGTAGTACTAATCATACAAAATACTATTTAGAATACACTGGTTAGTAACAATGAATGCAGTAACAACAAACATCAGCATACTAGGCTCCTCCTACTGAGACTGTGCCATCTAATGTTCCCTGCTGGGAACGTAATGTTGTGTTTACGGATTAATTAATATTATGCTACACAAAGATACATAACATACATTTTTCTAAACTAATCCAATCTGTTAGTTGGACTTATTGCACCCATTACTGAGCTGTTGTTCCAGTTTAGATGGTTATTTATTCTTCTGTTTAACCCTGCCAGTCATTCTGAAACTGTAAGGGATCTCGTCCCCCTCTGAGGAGGAGAAGCGAGAAGGATCGGAGGACCAAAACGCAGTTTGGTAAGTGTCCATAATGTTTATTTTAAAACATAAACTGAACACTACGAAATACAAAACAATAAACGTGAAATGAACGAAACAGTCCCGTGTGGCGACAAACACTGACACGGAAGACAAACACCCACAACTCAAATGTTAAATCAAGCTACCATAGTATGATTCTCAATCAGGGACAACAATTGACAGCTGCCTCTGATTGAGAACCATACTAGGCCGAACTCAAAAACCAACATACAAAAACAAACATAGACTGCCCACCCAACTCACGCCCTGACCATACTAAAACAAAGATAAAATAACAGAACTATGGTCAGAACGTGACAGA
Organism: Oncorhynchus mykiss; assembly: GCF_013265735.2. Classification (NCBI taxonomy): domain Eukaryota; kingdom Metazoa; phylum Chordata; class Actinopteri; order Salmoniformes; family Salmonidae; genus Oncorhynchus; species Oncorhynchus mykiss. Next base: position 85,431,844 of record NC_048565.1, read on the forward strand.
AACCATGTTGTTGTGAGTGAAAAACACTTCCAGTTGTTGGATATCCCCACTCTGCCTGGATTCCAAAAGGATTCAAACATCACTTTGCAAGCCAGCATGAGTCCAAAACACAGCAAAGGCTGGTCACCAGCAAACACAGTGAAGACACCATGAAAACACAGTGAAGGCTGGTCACCTATAAACACAGTGAAGGCACCATGAAAACATAGTGAAGGCACCATAAAACACAGTGAAGGCTGGTCACCAGCAAAATACAGTGAAGGCACCATGAAAACATAGTGAAGGCACCATGAAAACACAGTGAAGGCAACATGAAAACACAGTGAAGGCAGCATAAAACAAAGTGAAGGCAGGTCACCAGCAAAACACAATGAAAACACAATGAAGGCACCATGAAAACAGAGTGAAGGAACCATGAAAACACAGTGAAGGAACCATGAAAACACAGTGAAGGCACCATGAAAACTCAGTGAAGGCACCATGAAAACACAGTGAAAACACCATGACAACTCAGTGAAGGAACCATGAAAACTCAGTGAAGAAACCATGAAAACTCAGTGAAGGAACCATGAAAACACAGTGAAAACACCATGAAAACTCAGTGAAGGCACCATGAAAACTCAGTGAAGGCACCATGAAAACACAGTGAAGGCTGGTCACCAGTAAAATCAGCAGTGGTGGAAAAAGTTCTCAACTGTCAAACCGGAGTAAAAGTAAAGATAATAAAAATTGACTCAAGTAAAATACTACTTGAGTAAAAGTCTAAATGTATTTGGTTTTAAATATACTTAAGTATCAAAAGTACAGTTGAAGTCGGAAGTTTACATACACCTTAGCCAAATACATTTAAATTAAGTTTTTCATCATTCCTGACATTTAATCCTAGTTAAAAATTCCCTGTTTTAGGTCAGTTAGGATCACCACTTTATTTTAAGAATGCAAAATGTCTGAATAAAAGTAGAGATAATTATTTATTTCAGCTTTTATTCTTTCATCACATTCCCAGTGGGTCAAAAGTTTACATACACTCAATTAGTATTTGGTAGCATTGCCTTTAAATTGTTTAACTAGGGTCAAACGTTTTGGGTAGCCTTCCACAAGCTTCCCACAATAAGTTGGGTGAATTTTGTGTAACTGAGTCAGGTTTGTAGGCCTCCTTGCTCGCACACGCTTTTTCAGTTCTGTCCACAAATTTTCTACAGGATTGAGGTCAGGGCTTTGTGATGGCGACTCCAATACCTTGACTTTGTTGTCCTTAAGCCATTTTGCCACAACTTTGGAAGTATGCTTGGGGTCACTGTCCATTTGGTGTTCTTCGGCTTGCAAGCCTCCCCCCATTTCCTACAAACTTAACGATGGTCATTATGGCCAAACAGTTCTATTTTTGTTTCATCAGACCAGAGGACATTTCTCCAAAATGTACGATCTTTGTCCCCATGTGCAGTTGCAAACCATAGTCTGGCTTTTTTATGGCAGTTTTGGAGCATTGGCCTCCTCCTTGCTGAGCAGCCTTTTTACTGTGGATATAGATACTTTTGTACCTGTGTCCTACAGCAATTTCGCAAAGTCCTTTGCTGTTGTTCTGTTATTGATTTGCACTTTTTGCACCAAAGTACATTCATCCTTCTCTCTCTACATTCCTCCATACTTCCCTCTCATCATTCCTCCATCCTTCCCTCTCTACATCCCTCCATCCTTCCCTCTCTACATCCCTCCATCCTTCCCTCTGTATCCCTCCATCCTTCCCTATCTATATCCCTCCATCCTTCCCTCTCTACATCCCTCCATCCTTCCCTCTCTACATCCCTCCATCCTTCCCTTTCTGTATCCCTCCATCCTTTCCTCTCTACATCCCTCCATCCTTCCCTCGCTATATCCCTCCATCCTTCCCTCTCTGTATCCCTCCATCCTTCCCTCTCTACATCCCTCCATCCTTCCCTCTCTATATCCCTCCATCCTGCCCTCCTCCACACTTGTTTACCTACTCACTTTCTTAGAGACATTCCTCTCCCTGACACCATTAACATGCAAACATCTCTCTTATTACTCTGCTCTACCGAGCACATTAGCTCTTAATGTGTGTGTGTGTGTTTGTGTGCGCTCCGACCTAATGAGTAGTTCCACTGTCATGCTTAATGTTCAGTTTAGCACCTTCCATGTAGAAACAAACATTATTGCCCTAGCCTATCCTGAGAGCTGGCACCCTATTCCCTACATAGTGCACTACTTTTGACCAGGGCTTTGGAACAGCTTTAGGGAACAGGGTGCCATTCAGAACTCATACCTATACTGCTAGCTGATATCTGCCATCACTGCTTGGGCTTGCACCATGCAAAACGCAGAAAACCTGGGTTAAATTTTTTTTACCTCATATTGAAAATACTTACTTTGTGCTTGACTGAGAATGCTCTACTTAATGGACCCAATAGAATAGTTCCAATATGATAAACCCACCCATGTGGCAATCGAGGTAGGCTGGAGCAAACTCTCTAAAAATGTGAATGATTTCAAATAGTATTTGAACCCAGGTCTGAAACACAGTCAAGTCAACCCACACATCTTGACTGTTAAGGTCTGCTACTAGCTCGTACTGCAGGTGCTGTGTCTGTACAGGTAACTAGCTGGTACTGCAGGTGCTGTGTCTGTACAGGTAACTAGCTGGTACTGCAGGTGCTGTGTCTGTACAGGTAACTAGCTGGTACTGCAGGTGCTGTGTCTGTACAGGTAACTAGCTGGTACTGCAGGTGCTGTGTCTGTACAGGTAACTAGCTGGTACTGCAGGTGCTGTGTCTGTACAGGTAACTAGCTGGTACTGCAGGTGCTGTGTCTGTACAGGTAACTAGCTGGTACTGCAGGTGCTGTGTTTGTACAGGTAACTAGCTGGTACTGCAGGTGCTGTGTCTGTACAGGTAACTAGCTGGTACTGCAGGTGCTGTGTCTGTACATGTAACTAGCTGGTACTGCAGGTGCTGTGTCTGTACAGGTAACTAGCTGGTACTGCAGGTGCTGTGTCTGTACAGGTAACTAGCTGGTACTGCAGCTGCTGTGTCTGTACAGGTAACTAGCTGGTACTGCAGGTGCTGTGTCTGTACAGGTAACTAGCTGGTACTGCAGCTGCTGTGTCTGTACAGGTAACTAGCTGGTACTGCAGGTGCTGTGTCTGTACAGGTAACTAGCTGGTACTGCAGGTGCTGTGTCTGTACATGTAACTAGCTGGTACTGCAGGTGCTGTGTCTGTACAGGTAACTAGCTGGTACTGCAGGTGCTGTGTCTGTACAGGTAACTAGCTGGTACTGCAGGTGCTGTGTCTGTACAGGTAACTAGCTGGTACTGCAGGTGCTGTGTCTGTACATGTAACTAGCTGGTACTGCAGGTGCTGTGTCTGTACAGGTAACTAGCTGGTACTGCAGGTGCTGTGTCTGTACAGGTAACTAGCTGGTACTGCAGGTGCTGTGTCTGTACATGTAACTAGCTGGTACTGCAGGTGCTGTGTCTGTACAGGTAACTAGCTGGTACTGCAGGTGCAGTACCACCTCAACCCAAATTAACACGTATAGGAGATTCTGGAGCGGCACCCGAGACAGCGTTTCCCACCAACTTCAACAAAACACCAAATGATGGAATTTCTGGTGGAAGAATGTTGTGGGATCCTCCAAAATAATTTCCTACACGATGCCAAGGTGCATTAAAGCTGTTCTGGCTCATGGTGGCCCAACACCCTATTAAGACTCTTTATGTTGGCGTTTCCTTCATTTTGGTAGTTCCCTGCATGTAATGAACACTTCTAAATGCAAAGCCGGGTCCACAAAGTAGTCTGCTGACAGCTGTAAGCCTCAGAACGGAGGTGGAGAGGCCATTACCGTGGCTGGTGTCACTGAATGCTGGATTACTTACTAGCATTGCATCTGCATGATGTCAGGGCTGTGCTACGACAGGCACGCCTCTCAGTCAACATGTTTGCTGCTGTCGTCGCAGCTGTTTCTAGCTGATCTACTACTCTGTGTGTATGTGTGTTTGTGTGTGTCTGTTTGTGTGTGTCTGTTTGTGAGATCAGGTGTCCAGTGATGACTGATTACCACTGAATTCCAAAGTGATATACTAATCTACTGTGTGTGTGTGTGTGTGTGTGTGTGTGTGTGTGTGTGTGTGTGTGTGTGTGTGTGTGTGTGTGTGTGTGTGTGTGTGTGTGTGTGTGTGTGTGTGTGTGTGTGGGGGGGGGGGGGGGGTGGGGGGGGGGGGGTGGGGGGGGGGGGGGGGGGGGGGGATAAGGCCAAAACAAGCCAATAAGGTCAGATCAGATAGTGATAACAGTGTCTGCCTGTGTCCCAAATGGGACCCTATTCCATACTGTAGTGCAGTGTACTTTGACCGGAGCCCTATGAGCTCTCAGCAAACTCACCAGCTGTTCAGCTACTGGCTCTCCAGGCTCTCCCTTGGGTCCAGGCAGGCCCTGTGGTCCCATCACATCTCCAGAGTCCCCCTAGGGAGAGAGATAGACAGACAGTCATCTCTACAGTACAGGGGGTGACTCTGAGTGACTGATGGGCCGTGTCATCTCTACAGTACAGGGGGCCGACTCTGAGTGACTGATGGGCCGTGTCATCTCTACAGTACAGGGGGTGACTCTGAGTGACTGATGGGCCGTGTCATCTCTACAGTACAGGGGGTGACTCTGAGTGACTGATGGGCCGTGTCATCTCTACAGTACAGGGGGTGACTCTGAGTGACTGATGGGCCGTGTCATCTCTACAGTACAGGGGGTAACTCTGAGTGACTGATGGGCCGTGTCATCTCTACAGTACAGGGGGTGACTCTGAGTGACTGATCTGTCACCCCACTTCACTATGAATGACACACACAGTGTGGGAGGTAGGGGGGAGGGGGGGAGTCAGAGACTAAAGCTGAGGATATCTGTCACCCCACTTCACTATGAATGACACACACAGTGTCGGAGGTGGGTGGGGGGGGGGGGGGGAGTCAGAGACTAAAGCTGAGGATATCTGTCACCCCACTTCACTATGAATGGCACACACAGTGTCGGAGGTAGGGGGGGAGGGGAGTCAGAGACTAAAGCTGAGGATATCTGTCACCCCACTTCACTATGAATGACACACACAGTGTGGGAGGTAGGGGGGGAGGGGGGGAGTCAGAGACTAAAGCTGAGGATATCTGTCACTCCACTTCACTATGAATGACACACACAGTGTGGGAGTTAGGGGGGGGAGTCAGAGGCTAAAGCTGAGGCTATCTGTCACCCTACTGGAATCATTTCACACAACAACAGGGGTTAATTAGGAAATTACACCCCAAAACAATATTATAGTATTTTTTTCATTAGTCCACAGCGTGTTTGTGTGCGTGGAGGAAACAGTATTTTATAAACTGTAGCATGCAGCCTTGTCAGAGATGGGTGTGTGTGTACAGGCCACGATAGAGCTGAGCTCACCATGCACAGTCTACAGGACTATACACCAGTGGAACCACTTAATACAGACTATACCCCAGTATAACCACTTAATACAGGGTATACCCCAGTATAACCACTTAATACAGGCTATACCCCAGTATGACCACTTAATACAGACTATACCCCAGTATAACTACTTAATACAGGCTATACCCCAGTATAACCACTTAATACAGGACTATACCCCAGTATAACCACTTAATACAGGCTATACCCCAGTATAACCACTTAATACAGACTATACCCCAGTAGAACCACTTAATACAGGACTATACCCCAGTATAACCACTTAATACAGGCTATACCCCAGTATAACCCCTTAAAACAGGAAGGTAGTGGCTATCCAATCTGATAGTCATGCATCATCCTCTACGGTGATGGTGAAACATCTGTCTAATGTCTGCCTGCAGGTCTGTTCTTAAAGGTGTAAGACTTGATTTGAAGCTCTACCTTGTTTCCTTTCAGACCGTCTCTACCAGGTATTCCCTGGTCCCCCGACGATCCCTAGAAACGGAGGACAGAACAGAGACACATCTGTCAACCAGGTCTTCACACACACACACACACACACACACACACACACACACACACACACACACACACATAGATGTGAACAGGTACACAAACACGCACAACTACTGCCCCCTCAACACACACGCCCAACCTCCCATTACCATACAGACACATTTATCTCTCTCCTCCTCTCCGCATCAGCGGGCCCACCATGTTTCAACATCCTTTCCCTTTTCCAGGATGAAATGCCTCTCTTTCCCTCTCCTGCTTCTGAATAAAGACAGATACTCATTATAGGTACAGCAGGTGCAGCAACAGATTGGGGACCATGCCTGCCTCTGCTCCCTCATAACGTAAAACGTTCCGATCTGCCTCTACCCACTAATTCATTCTCAAATTGAATTACTGATCGTCTGTGTAACAATTCAAGACTTTGCCCCCCCCCCCTTTTGCCTTCATCAGCTCTCATCTTCTCTCTCTTACTTTCTCTCTGTCTCACCTCAGCGGTTTATCTATGTGTTTCCTTATTGTCCTTTGGTAGGTGTAGTTGGGGGAACAGTGGAACAGGGAGACATGAGAGAAGGAGGAAGATGAGATTGTTCTTTCAGGAGGGGTGGGGTCAATTCCATTTCAACTCAGGAACCAATTCCATTTCAACTCAGGAACCAATTCCATTTCAACTCAGGAACCAATTCCATTTCAACTCAAGAACCAATTCCATTTCAACTCAGGAACCAATTCCATTTCAACTCAGGAACCAATTCCATTTCAACTCAGGAACCAATTCCATTTCAACTCAGGAACCAATTCCATTTCAACTCAGGAACTAAAAATATCTTCCATAATTGAACTAGAATTGACCACACCCCTGGTTCAAACTGTACTTAATATATGTATTTGAAATAACATGTCTTTGACCACACCCCTGGTTCAAACGGTACTTAATATATGTATTTGAAGTAACATGTCTTTGACCACACCCCTGGTTCAAACGGTACTTAATATATGTATTTGAAATAACATGTCTTTGACCACACCCCTGGTTCAAACTGTACTTAATATATGTATTTGAAATAACATGTCTTTGACCACACCCCTGGTTCAAACGGTACTTAATATATGTATTTGAAGTAACATGTCTTTGACCACACCCCTGGTTCAAACGGTACTTAATACATGTATTTCAAGTAACATGTTTTTGACCACACCCCTGGTTCAAACTGTACTTAATACATGTATTTTAAGTAACATGTCTTTTACTCACCATCTCTCCTGCAATCCCTGGGAGTCCGATGAGTCCACGAGGACCTTCTTTACCCTGGAAAACAGTCAGAGAAGTGTTAGAGTCTAATATCCCTTCTTCTAGTAATCACAGCCTGGCCCATGGTGACCTGCCTGTCTGGCTAACTGCAGGCAGCCCCAGCAATCACTCTCTGATTCAGAGAGTTGTATTCCTGAGCTTCCAACTGTACACCCCAGTAAAGACATGTTGTTCTGGAGGCCTTTCTGGTCGTCAAAGGGGTTGGAAGTTGGATGCTAAGAAGAAGACATCTCGGGAGGGGTTCGAAATGTGTAGACTGTAGCTAGCTACTAGACACCAGAGGGATATATTACAAAGTAGGTTTAATTAGTTAACCAGCTAACTTTGATAAATAACCAGAAATAACTGTTGATTTTCTGGTTCATTAAGAAAGCTAAACGTATATGTGTTTTTGGTTGTTCAGTCAATTAGACCAAGCCCATTTCAAGCTTACCTTTCTTAAAAAATAAGGTTATTTGGGGATATTTACTGGCTAACTCCTTGATCCTACTTTGTAGAATACCCTTCAGGACATCCGGCAGTTTTATTTTATTTTAAATTTATAGTCTGGGATTCGACAGTTGTGTCAAGCTCAAAAGGCATTTAGAAGTTATATCTGTCAAGAATCGAATGGGTAAATATCAAGAATTGAAAAGACCAATGAACCATTTCCCAAATACCAGACTGTAGGGGACAAACTGTAGGGGAAGAAAGAAGATTGCAGCAATCTTTTGGTGTTTGACCTGCTGTGAGAATTGCAGCAATCTGTCTGGTTTGGGAGCTTGACCATCCTCTTTAGGTATCAGAGGGCAGTGGAGGAAAACAGGAGCTATTCAAGTGTTCTATAGTAGCTACATTGAACGACCCACTTCCACTTACAGTCAACAGGTGGCCCAGCCTCAAACGTTTGATTAGTCGTACTGGTTGATAAGAATTTGATCAGTATTTTAATCCTCAAGGGCTAGTCTTCCAAGAGTCCATAGAGTTTAAGATAGTCATTTCTCTCTGTAGACCAATATAAATTGCTCAAACGTTTGACCTGAGGTAATTAAGCACTTGTCATGCCATATAGACCTAGTTCTAGTTCCTGGGGTGAGTTGCATTACCACTAGCTGCTCAGGGAACCTGAAATAGAACCTAAACCAACTACAGGTGCACTAAAGGTGATCTAGGGTATCTGAGTACTTGGTACACAATGTAATAAATTCTGTTTCCTGTGTCAATCCAAACAGTTTCATTCTACTGTACCAATAAGTACAATGGCAGAGGATCATACAGCTTGTGTTGTTGGGTATTGTTGGGTGATAGAGACTATTTGTTCTCTGGTGATAAAGACTCTTTGTTCTCTGGTGATAGAGACTCTTTGTTCTCTGGTGATAGAGACTCTTTGTTCTCTGGTGATAGAGTCTCTTTGTTCTCTGGTGATAGAGACTCTTTGTTCTCTGGTGATAGAGACTCTTTGTTCTCTGGTGATAGAGACTCTTTATTCTCTGGTGATAGAGGCTCTTTATTCTCTGGTGATAGAGTCTCTTTGTTCTCTGGTGATAGAGACTCTTTGTTCTCTGGTGATAGAGACTCTTTGTTCTCTGGTGATAGAGACTCTTTGTTCTCTGGTGATAGAGACTCTTTATTCTCTGGTGATAGAGGCTCTTTGTTCTCTGGTGATAGAGACTCTTTGTTCTCTGGTGATAAAGACTCTTTGTTCTCTGGTGATAGAGACTATTTGTTCTCTGGTGATAAAGACTCTTTGTTCTCTGGTGATAGAGACTCTTTGTTCTCTGGTGATAGAGACTCTTTGTTCTCTGGTGATAGAGTCTCTTTGTTCTCTGGTGATAGAGACTCTTTGTTCTCTGGTGATAGAGACTCTTTGTTCTCTGGTGATAGAGACTCTTTGTTCTCTGGTGATAAAGACTCTTTGTTCTCTGGTGATAGAGTCTCTTTGTTCTCTGGTGATAGAGACTCTTTGTTCTCTGGTGATAGAGACTCTTTGTTCTCTGGTGATAGAGACTCTTTATTCTCTGGTGATAGAGGCTCTTTGTTCTCTGGTGATAGAGACTCTTTGTTCTCTGGTGATAAAGACTCTTTGTTCTCTGGTGATAGAGACTATTTGTTCTCTGGTGATAAAGACTCTTTGTTCTCTGGTGATAAAGACTCTTTGTTCTCTGGTGATAGAGTCTATTTGTTCTCTGGTGATAAAGACTCTTTATTCTCTGGTGATAGAGACTATTTGTTCTCTGGTGATAGAGACTATTTGTTCTCTGGTGATAAAGACTCTTTGTTCTCTGGTGATAGAGTCTCTTTGTTCTCTGGTGATAGAGACTCTTTATTCTCTGGTGATAGAGGCTCTTTGTTCTCTGGTGATAGAGGCTCTTTGTTCTCTGGTGATAGAGGCTCTTTGTTCTCTGGTGATAGTTTGATTATCTCGGGTGTTTACCTCTGGGCCGGGCTCTCCCTTTGGACCTGGTAGTCCTAAGCTTCCCTTTAAATCAGTAATGAAAGGAGGGAGAGGGGGAAAGGGAAAGAAGAAAAAGAGAGAGATAGAGAGAGAGAGAGAGACCATTTAAGGTTAGATTTGTTTTTCTCCATAATTACTCCAGGACATGTATTAATAAGTGAGACCCTGAGAAAATCTATTTAGCGTCTGGCTTCAAGAAAGAAAACCTACCAAACAGAGCAATTCAACCTGACTTTATAGAACTCCCAGTTTCTATTTAGTCTAGAAACACACTGTAATACATATCACTTTTTATTCCTCAAATATCATTTCTTTGTGTACTGGGCTCCTATTCAATTCCAGGCTGCTCATATACAGTATCATGTGTATATGTGTTATTGTATATCATTGTGTACTTAACAAACCCATTTGAATTTTTTATTTTTTACCTTTATTTAACTAGGCAAGTCAGTTAAAAACAAGTTCTTATTTTCAATGATGGCCTAGGAACAGTTGGTTAACTGCCTGTTCAGGGGCAGAACGACAGATTTGTACCTTGTCAGCTCGGGGATTTGAACTTGCAAACCCAATGTCGGCTGCTAGTCCAATGCTCTAACCACTAGGCTACCCTGCCACCCCAACGTCAAAGGTTATACAGTACTCAGATCAGTGTAGATGACCAAACCCAATGTCAAAGGTTATACAGTACTCAGATCAGTGTCGATAACCAAACCCAATGTCAAAGGTTATACAGTACTCAGATCAGTGTAGATGACCAAACCCAATGTCAAAGGTTATACAGTACTCAGATCAGTGTAGATAACCAAACCCAATGTCAAAGGTTATACAGTACTCAGATCAGTGTAGATAACCAAACCCAATGTCAAAGGTTATACAGTACTCAGATCAGTGTAGATAACCAAACCCAATGTCAAAGGTTATACAGTACTCAGATCAGTGTAGATGAAGCCTTTAAAGTGTATGTAATGCGTGTCCTTCATCTGAATACTTAGACTGAACTTACCTTGAAACCATGTGGTCCTTGGAGTCCTCTTTGTCCCTGAAGAAAAGGATCATATAAACCATTATCCTCATCCTGTAAATCCAATGTCTTTACACAAGAGACACACAATAGCACTGGTGTAAAGTACTTAAGAAAAAAACTTTAAAGTACTACTTAAGTACTTTTGGGGAGCATCTGTACTGTACTCATTCTAAACCCTGTAACTATTGTTGAAGTCTATGACATTCATTCTAAACCCTGTAACTATTGTTGAAGTCTATGACATTCATTCTAAACCCTGTAACTATTGTTGAAGTCTATGACATTCATTCTAAACCCTGTAACTATTGTTGAAGTCTATGACATTCATTCTAAACCCTGTAACTATTGTTGAAGTCTATGACATTCATTCTAAACCATGTAACTATTGTTGAAGTCTAATTTTGATGTGTGGCACGATAAAGATTGACCTCCTTTGAACTTTGTATTCTTTTTTTTATATTTGATTATTAGATTCTTTGCCAACAGCTCTTTCATATATGTTTTGGATGTATCCTAAATGGCAGGCTATTCCCTACATAGTGCACACAAAACCACAGTGTCCTCAAAGCTCATCATTAAGCGACTATTTACATTGCCCCCCCAGACTATTTACATTGCCCCCCCAGACTATTTACATTGCCCCCCCAGACTATTTACAATGCCCCCCCAGACTATTTACATTGCCCCCCCAGACTATTTACATTGCCCCCCCAGACTGTTTACATTGCCCCCCCAGACTATTTACATTGCCCCCCCAGACTATTTACATTGCCCACCCAGACTATTTACATTGCCCCCCCAGACTATTTACATTGCCCACCCAGACTATTTACATTGCCCACCCAGACTATTTACATTGCCCCCCCAGACTATTTACATTGCCCACCCAGACTATTTACATTGCCCACCCAGACTATTTACATTGCCCACCCAGACTATGTACATTGCCCCCCCAGACTGTTTACATTGCCCACCCAGACTATTTACATTGCCCCCCCAGACTATTTACATTGCCCCCCCAGACTATTTACATTGCCCCCCCAGACTATTTACATTGCCCCCCCAGACTATTTACATTGCCCCCCCAGACTATTTACATTGCCCTCCCAGACTATTTACATTGCCCCCCCAGACTATTTACATTGCCCCCCCAGACTATTTACATTGCCCCCCCAGACTATTTACATTGCCCCCCCAGACTATTTACATTGCCCCCCCAGACTATTTACATTGCCCCCCCAGACTATTTACATTGCCCCCCCAGACTATTTACATTGCCCCCACAGACTATTTACATTGCCCACCCAGACTGTTTACATTGCCCCCCCAGACTGTTTACATTGCCCCCCCAGACTGTTTACATTGCCCCCCCAGACTATTTACATTGCCCCCCCAGACTATTTACATTGCCCCCCCCAGACTATTTACATTGCCCCCCCAGACTATTTACATTGCCCCCCCAGACTATTTACATTGCCCCCCCAGACTATTTACATTGCCCCCCCAGACTATTTACATTGCCCCCCCAGACTATTTACATTGCCCCCCCAGACTATTTACATTGCCCCCCCAGACTATTTACATTGCCCACCCAGACTGTTTACATTGCCCCCCCAGACTGTTTACATTGCCCCCCCAGACTATTTACATTGCCCCCCCAGACTGTTTACATTGCCCCCCCAGACTGTTTACATTGCCCCCCAGACTGTTTACATTGCCCACCCAGACTGTTTACATTGCCCCCCCAGACTGTTTACATTGCCCACCCAGACTGTTTACATTGCCCACCCAGACTGTTTACATTGCCCCCCCAGACTGTTTACATTGCCCCCCCAGACTATTTACATTGCCCCCCCAGACTATTTACATTGCCCCCCCAGACTATTTACATTGCCCCCACTGTATTTAGCCTCGTTATTGTTATGTCATTTTCTTGTTACTTTTTTTCCATTTTTTTTTCACTTTAGTTTATGTGGTAAATATATATATATATATATATATATATATATATATATATATATATATATATATATATATATATATATAACTCTTCTTGAACTGCACTGTTGGTTAAAGGCTTGATAGTAAACATTTCACGGTAAGGCCTGTTGTAGTCGGCGCATGAGACAAATAATATTTGATTTGATTTGACACAGAGTCAAACTGTATCTTGGTGCCGTGAACATCAATATATTAGTCTTGCTCTGATCTGGACCCATACTCACGAAGCATCTCAGAGTAGGAGTGCTGATCTAGGATCAGTTTAGCGGATGAATAATGAAATAGATTAAATGGACAAGGGGGGAGCGGTTTTCTTTTACACTTGTTAATTATAGACAAATCGTATGAACACTGTGAGCAGGTTGGTACATATCCTATCCTTACTGGATCACCCATTTCTCCTTTCTGGCCCTTCTCTCCTGATTCAGCCTCCTAAAATAAAATAGAAATAAGGTCATTATGAAATGCGGAACATTTGATATAAAATAACTTTCATCAAGGTAACATAAAAGATTGGGTTAGCAGTCAGAGCACGACTGCCGTTATGTTATGACTGAACAGAACAGAAGGTAAAGGTAACTACGTAGGATGTTTCTACTTACAGAGCCAGACAGATGTCTCAGTCCATGAGCTGTCATTTCCTGGATGGAAAGGACAGACAAGATAGAAGAGAGAAAATGAGCTGTCTTCTTCATTGTCACTTATTCGGTAGGTAAGACGTACCACCTAACCTCCCTTATTGAATGCACTCGGCTCGGCACTCGGCTCGGCACTCGGCTCGGCACTCGGCTCGGCACTCGGCCCGGCACTCGGCCCGGCACTCGGCCCGGCACTCGGCCCGGCACTCGGCCCGGCACTCGGCTCGGCACTCGGCTCGGCACTCGGCCTGGCACTCGGCCTGGCACTCGGCTCGGCACTCGGTCCGGCACTCGGCTCGGCACTCGGCTCGGCACTCGGCCTGGCACTCGGCTCGGCACTCGGTCCGGCACTCGGCTTGGCACTCGGGGTTGTCAAAGTCAAACTAAAGAAGCCTTTTAAGAGAGAAAAGGAGGGGAGGGGTGTTTTCGGTGAAACTGAAGACGAGTGCCTGTCTGTCACTAGACCCTCTTCCACTAGACTAGCACCTCTGCCTGTACATCCCAAATGGCACCTATTCTCTATTAAAGTGGGGGTAAATAGTACCATAGGGCTCTGGTCAAAAGTAGTGCACTATGTAGGGAATAGGTTGCCATTTGGGATGTATTTTGAGAGTCAGTCCCGGAATCGACCAATCATTGTTGTGGGGAGACAAAGCCCCCCTGTGGAGCAGTCCTCCAGCGAGGGTATGGATTGTTAAAGGTCACGGTGTATCCCAAATGGCTTCCTCTTCCCTTTATAGTGCCCATTGGGCTCTGGTCAAAAGTAGTGCACTATATAGGGAATAGGTTGCCATCTGGGACGCATTCCCACAGTAACGGAAAGTCGACTTTTCAAGCTGTAAAATGATGTCCTGAGCTTTCCAATGATTTTGTACCACAATAGGACCTTGTGCATTTCAGGTAAAATAACAACTCAACGTTGTTATAAATGTTTAATGCTTTTTGACCTGTCCCCAAATTAATATAACTGGTTCAGAGTTTGTTTTGATATTTCAACCTGCGTGTTGTGATAGCGTTTGATGTGGGGGGGACAAAATCAATTTGTGCACGATGGCGGTTTGGGTACGGTGTTAGTCTGCCTCCAAAAGCTAGCAAAAAATATAGATAATTCTATTGAACAAGTATGTCAATTTATTCCAACCCTGTTCCTTGTCTTCCTGTTCTTCTGTGTCTGTCTGGTCGAGCCGGGTTATTTTAGTGGTAATAAATTTTGTTTTGGCTTTCATTTCAACATCTCAGACTGCCATAAATATCTATTTACAAGTTTGTCAATTTGTTCTAATCTTTTAGCCTTCTGCTCTTGTTCATAGCTTAGCCTATTATTCTGTGTCTGTCTGGTCAAGGGCTACGTGTGGGTCATGGAGGGCCATGCAGTAAAACGATGTCCTGATCTTTCCTGTGATGTTGTATAACAAGTTCAGTGTGGAAATCAGCCTTTTAGTGCTTCAAGTTCCAAATATCAGTCTGATATCACAATTTGTTCTAATCTTGTCTCTTATATCTGTAGCCTTCAGTCAGAGTCTGGTCAAGGGCCACGTGTGGGCTGTCTGTGGGTCATGGGGGGTCACGCATGCCTATAACCCCGCCTGGTGGTTCCTCCTCTGCACTAATGAATGGTCTGAACCCTGGTTTCTGCAGAGTCATGGAATTAAACGCTTTACTGCAGAAATGATCCCACTGTGTCTCAAATGGCACCCTATTCCCTATATAGTGCATTACCATTGACCAGAGCCCTATGGTACCCTATTCCCTATATAGCACACTACTATTGACCAGAGCCCTATGGTACCCTATTCCCTATGTAGTGCATTACCATTGACCAGAGCCCTATGGCACCCTATTCCCTATATAGTGCATTACCATTGACCAGAGCCCTATGGTACCCTATTCCCTATGTAGTGCATTACCATTGACCAGAGCCCTATGGTACCCTATTCCCTATATAGTGCATTACCATTGACCAGAGCCCTATGGCACCCTATTCCCTATGTAGTGCATTACCATTGACCAGAGCCCTATGGTACCCTATTCCCTATATAGTGCACTACCATTGACCAGAGCCCTATGGTACCCTATTCCCTATATAGTGCACTACCATTGACCTGGTGCCATTAGGGATTCATCTGTTAGTAGGAAGTGGACAGATAAAGGCTCATTTAGTAGTATTTGTTTTATACAACCTCCACTTAACTAAGTCAGCTAAGACCAAACGCTGGGCCAACTGTGCACCGCCCTATGGGACTCTCAATCACGGCCGGTTGTGATACAGCCTGGAATCGAACCAGGGACTTTGGTGACCCCTCGCACACTGAGATGCAGTGCCTTAGACCGCTGTGCCACCCGGGAGCCCCCTATTTAAGTGAGATTTGAGCTAAATAATCAAACAGACCCATTTATGAATTGCTAAATGACTTTTCTGACTGTCTGAATTGTAAATGAACGTACTCCATAGCCACTAATGTAGACCAGAGGGGATTGGATAGATGGATGGAAGCAATGTGGTGACATCTCCCACCTAGCCAATCAGAAATGAAGCTATTAATTAAGCCATTACAATAAAGAGTATAGCTACTTGTCCAATCCTCTCAGATCTAGTGTGTCTGTCAGGAGTGGTGGCTAGGGGGGGATTTGGCATTCGACAATTGGCATAGTTGATTTGGCATTTAGAAACCGTTTGGAAGCCACATGATTAATTGATTGACTGAATGTATTTGATAATTATAAGTAGAAGGCTGCCCCAGCCAGAGACATCAGCACATAACAACCTACTGGACTTTGGGTGTTCCAACCAAACCTCAGAAAACTGTAGGCCTAAAATAGCAACATCATTTTAAATCATTTTGCTCCCTTATCGCTTCAATCTTAAAAATCAATTTCAAAATGTAATCCAGTCCAGTTAATTGAGTCCGATTAAGTGGTTCTGATAGAACTTCTTACACAACTAATTGCAAGGCAAGAAAAGGCTTTACAGCCATTAAGGGGGACTCATTACCTGCCACTGTTCAATTGTAAATGAAACGTTTAAGAACAAGTGGACCTGACTCCAGTTGAGATAAGGGATTCATATTAAATGGCACCCTATTGCCTATTTAGTGCACCTCTTTAGACCGGGGTCCATAGGGAACCATTTGGGACACACTCAGTGAAAGACATCAGTAGTCGTAGCATGCATGTTACAAAAGTAGTCACTACGTAGGGAATGGGGTGCCATTTGGGAGGCAGACAGAGTGATATAAAGTAGTAGTAAGAGAAGGAGTTCCTTAGTGCAGAGGGAATATTTGTTCAGCGTGCGGTGACGTGACGTTGGCTCGGTGCCACTTGGATCCGCGGATAAACAAGAAACCAGGAGTTGAATTATGAAGAAGGACCGATCTCAGAGGAGTCTGGGAAGAGTCTGTCTGTTCTCACTACTATTACCTGTCTGGATGGTCTACCTGTCCATTGGGGTCACATACTAGCCTTTTTCTATGCCGTGTTGACATGCACCAGTAAAGGTATGGCCCATTACAATTACATAGTCAGGTCATGTACGTGTAGATTCAGGATTGGCTTTGAGAGATCAGAGGAGTCAGAGCATGGATTGCAGGTACTCTCAGATCTGAAAAACATGTAGCCCAAACATTGTGAATGTGGAGCAGGGATAATGAACTGGACCAACCTCGACTGTAGAGTCCAGGCTAGTCTTGTTTACGCCCCTCAGTTACTCCTCTCTCCAATAACTCCAAAATAAACTACAGTACAGAACTGTAAAACAGTCTCTTAGAAAATATGACTTTACGTCTCAGTTATAAACAGTCACAGGAAACATTAACGCCACAACAATGTACTCCTCACCGGTCCTGGTGGTCCTCTCAGGCCTTCTTCCCCCTGATAAGAGAAGACACAGAGAGCATAGAGAAACCACATGATGTCATACTGTACAGACATGGTTAAAAACCTCAGGATGATATTGATATATTCTTTAGGGAGAATCCAGAAGCCCTGGTTTACAGAGGATGTCAAATCTCCCCCACCACCGAAGCTGCTGTAACATCTGCTCCTACCTCCTCTCTCATTGATTCAGTCATAACCAACAGTAGCATTCATTGAAACGCTATTTACATATCCTTAATGACAACCGGTTTCAGTAGATTGGGTTAGTGGGGTTGGTACACTGATATACTGTAGTGGGTTAAACAAGGACGCCTCTGAGATGAAAGAACAGAAGGTGAGTCACATGGTTGTGTGTGTGTGTGTGTGTGTGTGTGTGTGTGTGACAATTAACAATGATGAAATATCATTATAAGAGAGTTAATTTGCAGCCAGATTTAGACATAAATGAATGCAGGAAAGATAAATAGATCAGGGGTAATCAGACTGGAGCTCACACACACACACTCTCTCTCACACACACACACACACACACACACACACACACACACCATGTGACTCACCTTCTGTCCTTTCATCCCAGAGGCCCCGTCTCCACCTGGCTGACCCTGAGGGAGAAGACCAAAGGTCAAAGGTTATTGTTCATGGTTAATGACAGCCACTTTAAATGTCACAACAATAATGTGTTGGAAGGGTGTGTGCTGTGTGTGCGTTACATACCGGATCACCTTGATCTCCTTTGTCTCCTGGGATTCCAGAGTCACCCTTCACCCCCTGGACGAGAACAGAGAGAGAGAGAGAGATAGAGAAGAGAGAGAGATAGAGAGAAAGAGAGAGAGTGAGAGAGAGAGTGGGAGAGAGAGAGGAGAAAGAGAGAGATAGAAAGAGAGCGAGGGAGAGGGAGAGGGAGAGGGAGAGGGGATGAGAGAGATAGAGGAGAGAGAAGAGAGAGAGAGTGAGAGAAATAGAGGAGAGAGATAGAGGATGTATGTGAACATACAAGACAAGTACAACATGATTGACAGCAGAGAGAAGAGACGTGAGTGTTGTGTGTGTGACTGTGTATGTGTGTCTGCGTGTGAGTGTTTGTGTGTGTGTGACTGTGTATGTGTGTCTGCGTGTGAGTGTGAACATGACCCCTTTAAATGTCCTAAGGATCGTACAGCACATGCTTATAACCAGCAACACATCATGTTGTCTGTATCATTGTAGATGCTGCGTCTATGGGTCTACTGAGAGAATGGACTATAAAGCCCTGTTGCACTGCAGCAGTTTTCCACACTGAACCAAACAGGTCCTGATCGAATCATTCTCCTCTCCACCAATAGATGGCACTTGATGACAACAGATCAAGTCTTCAGCTGTCGTCTTTTACACAGCAGTCTTTTCTCTCTCTGTGTGGAATAGGACTGTACAGTCTGCCAATACCACCCAGTGAGTGTGAGTGGACTCAGGCTTATTCACAAGGCACAGAAATGATGGGTGGGCGTCTGCTCTCTTTAGAGGTCCTTTATATCTGTAAAATAGGGACCTTGGAGCAGTGAGGACAGGACATCAGCAGAAGGGAAGTTAAAGTGCTCAACGCCACTGTGTCCGCCTCCCAGATGGGCAAAGAACCTTGGCGTGACCCTGGACAACACCCTGTCCTTCTCTGAAAACATCAACACAGTGACTCCTGCAGGTTCCTGCTCTACAACATCCATAGAGTATGACCTCACACAGGAAGTGGCGCAGGTCCTCATTCAGCCACTTGTCCTAATTCAGCTACTTGTCCTAATTCAGGCACTTGTCCTAATTCAGGCACTTGTCCTAATTCAGGCACTTGTCCTAATTCAGGCACTTGTCCTAATTCAGGCACTTGTCATAATTCAGGCACTTGTCCTAATTCAGGCACTTGTCCTAATTCAGGCACTTGTCCTAATTCAGGCATCGCCCATCTAGACTACTGCTACTCTCTGTTGGCTGAGCTCCATCAAACCCCTGCAACTTGTCCTAATTCAGGCATCACCCATCTAGACTACTGCTACTCTCTGTTGGCTGAGCTCCATCAAACCCCTGCAACCTGTCCTAATTCAGACATCACCCATCTAGACTACTGCTACTCTCTGTTGGCTGAGCTCCATCAACCCCCTGCAACTTGTCCTAAAACTTGAAGAATGGTTCATTATTGTTTTATTCTATATATTTGAATAGGAACATTGTTTAATTAGCTCATCTGCTACAACAAAATATATGGGCTTCTTCTCAAGACAGCCTGGGGTAGCTCCACCAAACCCACACCTTGTTGAGAGAGATAACAGCCTGCCACACAGAAACAGCCACACACATAGAACGGAGTGCATCCCAAATGGCACCCTATTTCCTATGAGCCCGGGTCAAAATAAGTGCACTATATAGGGGATAGGGTGCCATTTGGGATACAGATATTCTCTGTCCCCAAACAGACGTAAAACGAGCAGCTACATTTGGACTGGGGCTGTGTGAAATGTAACTGTCTACGGATTCATAGACTCTCTTTCCACTTTCAACATCACTTCACCTGTTGTCTGCATTCCTCTTTCCTCCCCCAGCATAGAGTCTTCTGGACCAATCAGGGCAACTTTGAACCTTTTGATGGTTAGCCTCCCTGCGTGTGTGTGTGTGTGTGTGTGTGTGTCTTAGGGGACATGTTATAGATTATAAAAACCCTCTTCCTTCCTTCTTCCTCTTCCTTCCCACATCCATTAAATAGACGAAGAGAATCCATACCAGAGCTTCCAGCAGGGACAAGACAAAGTGGTGTCTGTCTCTGTGCCTGTCTCTCTGTGTCTCTCTGTGTCTGTCTGTGTGTCTGTCTCTGTGTCTGTCTCTCTGTGTCTGTCTGTGTGTCTGTCTCTGTGTCTGTCTCTCTGTGTCTGTCTGTGTCTGTGTGTCTGTCTCTGTGTCTGTCTCTCTGTGTCTGTGTGTCTGTCTCTCTGTGTCTCTGTCTCTGTGTGTCTTTGTCTCTGTCTCTCTGTGTCTGTGTGTCTGTCTCTCTGTGTCTCTCTGTGTCTGTGTGTCTGTCTCTCTGTGTGTCTGTGTGTCTGTCTCTGTGTGTCTCTCTCGCTCTGTGTCTGTCTCTCTCGCTCCGTGTCTGTCTCTCTCGCTCCGTGTCTGTCTCTCTCGCTCTGTCTCTCTCCTCTCGCTCTGTCTCTCTCCTCTCGCTCTGTCTCTGTCTCGCTCGCTCTGTCTCTGTGTTACGTTCCCCAGTTTATGTGTTGTAGTTTGTGTTTGTGCATGTGTTTATTTCAGGAAATGGCTTCCTGAAATCCCTCAAGCAGCTGATTGGTCGACTCCAGGGCTAATTGGAGAGCTGACCCCGCCCCCTCGTCAAGACACAGCTGTCTCCAATTACACATTCATTCTGAAGCTACATAAAAGCCAGTGTTCTGTTCAGGAGAGAGAGATTTTGGAGGTAGGGATTGCTGAGAGATTTTGCGAGAGAGATTTTGGAGGTAGGGATTGTTGAGAGAGACTTTGCTGAGGTCATTGCAGAGTGATTGTTTGTGATAGAGTTTTTGCTAGAGGTTGATTTTGCTGGGAGTACATTGCTGAGAGTGGGTATGTTCTCTGAGTTTGTTGCTCAGGTAGAGCCTATTTGACGTCCTCTGTTTCTTAGTTTGTTTGTAAAATTGTGTAATATTCTGTTTCATTTGTTCCCAGGGGGGAAGGGGAAGGCACCTTGGGAGTGCTTAGGCAAGAGGCCCGCGGGCATACATATACCCGTAGTATATTAATTGTCTAAGCACACTAGGTAAGACCTGGGCGGACCACTCCCTGTATTTTGGTTAGGGCACCAGGTGGTGCTAAAATAGGTAAGCAGTGGGTAGGCAGGTAAGGTAGGAGAGGGAGGGGCTTTGAGATTTACTTTCTTTGCTTTGGTTCCGTCCAGCCCCTTTTCCCCATATTACTGTGTAAAGGAATAAAGTCCTTGTAAACGGTACCACATTCTGCCTGTTGTCATCCTTACTCGCACCTACAGTCCATACCTTTTTCACTTCACAGAGTTTAGTTGTAGCAGGGTGTTGCGTTCCCTCTTCATAGAGGCGTGCGTAACATAATGGGGGCTCATCCGGGATCTTTCCATTAAACCCACCGGACCCTGCTGCTCTGAGCTCTCTGTGGTTAGTGATTGAGGTGTGATGGTAGGTTGTGAGTTTGGATGACTTGTTTAGTTAGTGTGTTCAGTAGACTGCATTGTATAAGATGGCTGCCTCAGCCATCTCCAAGTTTTTTGAAGCGCCCTCTTGATTGTTTGGGTAGGTTTCGTAAAGTAGACCTTATAGCTATAGCTGACCATTATGGATTTGTTGTCCCTGAGAAAGCCCTAAAGGCTGAGCTTTTGGTGCTAGTCAGGGAGGGTTTAGTGAGAACGCATTCTCTCATTGCAAGGAGAGGAGACGGGTAGACCTTCCGATGCCAAGGTGGAGGAAGGGGTTCCTCGTACCCCTTTTACATTGCCCCGATTCGATCCTTTATCTTCTGCTTCGGGTCGTTCAGATGGAACTGCTAGGCTGAAGGTGAGGCTGGCTCGGTTAGAAATGGAGCAAAAAGATAAAGAGAGACAGATGCAATTTGAACTTGAAATTAGGAAAATAGAAGCTGACAAGGAGGTGAGGATCCGACAACTGGAGCTAGACGCTCGCTCCAGTGCGACTCTACAAGCTGCTCATCACACCCACTTCGATGTGAGTAAAAACATAGCTTTAGTCCCTCCATTCCGAGAGTCGGAAGTCGATTCTTATTTCTCTGCGTTTGAGCGTGTAGCCGCTGCGCTGCATTGGCCACTCGAGGTTTGGCCACTCCTGTTACAATGTAAATTGTCTGGGAAAGCCCAGGAAGTAGTAGCTGCTCTCTCCCTGGAAGACAGTTTACACTACAATACAGTTAAAACTACCATGTTGCGGGCTTATGAGTTGGTGCCTGAAGCTTATAGACAGCGCTTCAGGAACCACAAGAAACCCTCTCACCGTACATTTGTTGAATTTGCTAGGGACAAAGAGTCTCTATTTAGTCGCTGGTGTTCAGCCAGCAAAGCTAACACCTTTGCTGATATTAAGGAGTTGATGCTGTTGGAGGACTTTAAAAGCAACCTCCCAGATAGAATTGTAGTTCATTTAAATGAACAGAAAGTGGTGACATTGGCCCAAGCAGCAGTGTTGGCAGATGAGTACGCTTTGACACACAAGACTGTCTTTGGTGCACCTCGTTTTGAAGGCTGGACGATTACGTCATCAGTTCCTCGTTCAGGTCGCTTTTCCTCTGACAACCCTAAGCCTTTTCATGAAATCCGTGAATGTTTTTACTGTCACCAAAAGGGTCACGTGATTGCGGACTGCCCAGTTTTGAAAAATAAACCGAAACAGTCCCAGTCACCGTCCCCAAAAATGAAAAGTTTGGGTTTAGTCAAGTCTTTGGCTCGTCCATTGGATCGAGTTGTTGATTCAGCATTTGAGAAACCGGATCCTGTCTATGCTCCGTTTATCTCTACCGGTTATGTTTCCTTAACAGGAGAACAAGCTGATCAAAAGCCTATCCAAATCCTACGAGACACCGGGGCGGCGCAGTCAGTAATCATTACTGATGCTTTACCCTGGTCTCCTGAAACATATTGTGGCTCACATGTCATATTACAGGGGGATAGAGACAAAAACCATACCTGTACCATTACACTGGGTCCACTTAGTGTCAGACTTGGTATCAGGACGTTTCCGTGTTGGTGTAGTATCTACACTGCCAGTAAAAGGAGTCACATTGCTACTAGGGAATGATATTGCTGGTGGTAATGTCATTCCTGTGTTAGAGGTAGTAGACAATCCAGAAATCAGAACTACAGATGAGAAATTGGTTCAAGCATTTCCACATGTTTTTCCTGCTTGTGTGTTAACGAGGGCACAATCTCGCAAGCTAGGAGATGTGGTGGATTTGGCTAGTTCTATTTTTGAGAATGTTGAAGTAGAAGACAATGCACCGAGTATGCCTTCTGCAATGCCGACAGTTTTTACACCCGTAAAAACTAAGGCAGGGGGAAACGAAATTGTGCCCCAATTACATGACATTCTTTTGTCTGTCACCCCTGAGAAGGTGATTGAATGTCAAAAAGAAGACACCAGTCTTCGCAAGTGTTTTGCTTCGATAATTTCCATTGAGGAAGCTAAAACTAGAGAGACCGCCTACTTTATGGAAGCAGGAGTTTTGCTGCGTAAATGGGCATCTCATGACACCATTAATGACTGGAGTGAAGTGTGTCAAGTGGTTGTTCCTACACCGTTTCGACAGCAGGTGATGTCACTCGCCCATGACCAGGCGTGGTCTGGACACTTGGGGATCACAAAGACTTATAACCGGGTCCTTCGTCATTTCTTCTGGCCAGGTTTGAAGTCTGACGTGGTCCAATTTTGTAAAACATGTCACATATGTCAACTCACTGGGAAAGTGAATCAAACAGTTCCACGAGCGCCACTCTGCCCGATTCCTGTGGTGGGGGAACCGTTTGAAAAAGTGATAATTGATTGTGTAGGTCCATTGCCGAAAACAAGGTCAGGTAACCAGTTCCTACTAACAATAATGTGCAGTGCTACTCGATACCCAGAGGCTATTCCTCTCCGTACTATAACGGCTAAGACTGTGGTGAAGGCACTAGTGAAGTTCTTCTTTACGTTTGGACTCCCTAAAGTAATCCAAACTGATCAGGGATCCAACTTCATGTCTAAACTGTTTTCAAATGTGTTAAAGACATTGTGTATTTCCCATCAGGTCTCTAGTCCGTATCATCCAGAGAGTCAAGGGGCTCTAGAACGCTGGCATCAGACGCTGAAGGCAATGCTACGCAAGTATTGTATGGATACCAGTACTGATTGGGATGAGGGGTTGCCCTTTGTCCTATTTGCTATAAGGGAAACGATACAAGAGTCCTTAGGGTTCAGCCCTGCTGACCTTGTGTTTGGACACACCCCACGGGGTCCGCTTAAAGTTTTGAAGGAGCATATCTTATCTCCTACACCCAGGTAGCTTATGTGAAGGGCTCAATGAATGTGGTTGCTGACGCTCTATCACGGGTTTACTAACTGGGGAAGCGATGGCTTAGGTTATTGCAAAACTAGGTTTGCAATTTTTGTGGTGGGCGTGTTACGTTCCCCAGTTTATGTGTTGTAGTTTGTGTTTGTGCATGTGTTTACTTCAGGAAATGGCTTCCTGAAATCCCTCAAGCAGCTGATTGGTCGACTCCAGGGCTAATTGGAGAGCTGACCCCGCCCCCTCGTCAAGACACAGCTGTCTCCAATGACACATTCATTCTGAAGCTACATAAAAGCCAGTGTTCTGTTCAGGAGAGAGATTTTGGAGGTAGGGATTGCTGAGAGATTTTGCTAGAGAGATTTTGGAGGTAGGGATTGTTGAGAGCGACTTTGCTGAGGTCATTGCAGAGTGATTGTTTGTGATAGAGTTTTTGCTAGAGGTTGATTTTGCTGGGAGTACATTGCTGAGAGTGGGTATGTTCTCTGAGTTTGTTGCTCAGGTAGAGCCTATTTGACGTCCTCTGTTTCTTAGTTTGTTTGTAAAATTGTGTAATATTCTGTTTCATTTGTTCCCAGGGGGGAAGGGGAAGGCACCTTGGGAGTGCTTAGGCAAGAGGCCCACGGGCATACATATACCCGTAGTATATTAATTGTCTAAGCACACTAGGTAAGACCTGGGCGGACCACTCCCTGTATTTTGGTTAGGGCACCAGGTGGTGCTAAAATAGGTAAGTAGTGGGTAGGCAGGTAAGATAGGAGAGGGAGGGGCTTTGAGATTTACTTTCTTTGCTTTGGTTCCGTCCAGCCCCTTTTCCCCATATTACCGTGTAAAGGAATAAAGTCCTTGTAAACGGTACCACATTCTGCCTGTTGTCATCCTTACTCGCACCTACAGTCCATACCTTTTTCACTTCACGCAGAGTTTAGTTGTAGCAGGGTGTTGCGTTCCCTCTTCATAGAGGTGTGCGTAACACTCTGTCTCTCTCTGTCTCTTTCCCAAATGGTGCTTTTAACAACAGTCATTATGATGTTCCTATCTTTTAATGTGATCTAGTCACTGATTGGTTGGGAGGGTTATGAGCTATTCATAACAAAACAAGCAGACGATTGCCATACATGAACAGATGGACTGGCCTATTCATATATTACAGGGGAGAAGCCTCTGTGGATAAATTGATTGTGAACATTAATTGACTTGTGAATAGTTTATACTGTATGAATGTTATTAATGCAAAATAAAATAAACATATAACCTCACCATATAGTTTATCGATTCAGGCCTCTCTTGTAAAATAGATTTGATCTCAATGAGAATAAGGTGTTTAAATCAAGGTTACATGGCAATATGAAGGTGTTGTCTTACTGCCACAGCATCCGTAAGGCCTTGTCCCAGGATACCTGTGTTTCACGTCTCTTCACATGGTGCTAAATGAACAGTAACGTGGAGCCCAGTGGTGCACAAGGCAGGGAGGGGACCAGCACAACTGGAGACTACTGTCTAGGTGTTGCTTTGAGGGGCCACATGTTGACTGAGCTAATCATTAAACAGCAAGTCAATATATCTCCCTCTCTCTCCTTCTCCCTCACTCCCTCTCTTTATCTCTATCTCTCTCTCCATCTCTCTCTCCTCCTCTCTTTCTCTCCACCTCCCTCTCTCTCTCCTTGTCTCTCTCTTTCTCTCCACCTCTCACCCTCTCTCTCTCCTTGTCTCTTACCCCCTCTTCTTCTTTCTCCCCACCTCCCTCCCACCCTCTCTCTCTCTCTCTCCTCTCTTTCTTCCTCTCCACCTCCCACCCCCTCTCTCTCTCCTTGTCTCTCTCCTCCTCTCTTTCTTTCTCTCCACCTCCCACCCCCCCTCTCTCTCCTTGTTTCTCTCCTCCTCTCTTTCTTTCTCTCCACCTCCTACCCTCTCTCTCTCCTTGTCTCTCTCCTCCTCTCTTTCTCTCCACCTCTCACTCTCTCTCTCCTTGTCTCTTACCCCCTCTTCTTCTTTCTCCCCACCTCCCCACCGACCCTCTCTCTCTATATATATCTCTCTCTCCTCCTCTCTTTCTTTCTCTCCACCCACCCACCCCCCTCTCTCTCTCTCTCTCCTTGTCTCTCTCCTCTCTTTCTTCCTCTCCACCTCCCACCCCCTCTCTCTCTCCTTGTCTCTCTCCTCCTCTTTCTTCCTCTCCACCTCCCACCCCCTCTCTCTCTCCTTGTCTCTCTCCTCCTCTCTTTCTTTCTCTCCACCTCCCACCCCCCCCCTCTCTCCTTGTTTCTCTCCTCCTCTCTTTCTTTCTCTCCACCTCCCACCCTCTCTCTCTCTTCTCCTCTCTTTCTTCCTCTCTACCTCCCACCCTCTCTCTCTCCTTGTCTCTCTCCTCCTTTCTTTCTCTCCACCTCCCACCCTCTCTCTCTCTTCTCCTCTCTTTCTTCCTCTCTACCTCCCACCCTGGGAGGTAGCTCTCTCTCTTAGCTCTCTCTCTTCTCCTCTCTTTCTTCCTCTCTACCTCCCACCCTCTCTCTCTCTCCTCTCTTTCTTCCTCTCTACCTCCCACCCTCTCTCTCCTTGTCTCTCTCCTCCTCTCTTTCTCTCCACCTCCCACCCACCCACCCCCCTCTCTATCTCTTTCTCTCTCTCCTTGTCTCTCTCCTCTCTTTCTTCCTCTCCACCTCCCACCCCCTCTCTCTCTCCTCATCTCTCTCCTCTTTCTTCCTCTCCACCTCCCACCCCCTCTCTCTCTCCTTGTTTCTCTCCTCTCTTTCTCTCCACCTCCCACCCTCTCTCTCTCTTCTCCTCTCTTTCTTCCTCTACCTCCCACCCTGTCTCTCTCCTCCTCTTTCTTTCTCTCCACCTCCCACTCTCTCTCTCTCCATCCTTGCATCTCTTCTCCCTTTGCCTTTAGCCTCTGCAGTGCTCAGTCTGCCCCTGTTTGGGTCTGTCTGTCAGTGGGAGAGATGCTGTTATGGAGATGTGATTCATGGAGTACTCTGCCAATCCCCTCACGCTGTGCAACCCACACACACAAACAAACACACACACCCATTGAGCATGCCGCCACACACACAAACTGAGCACGCTACAGACTTCTCTAAGGGAGAGGGAGAGGGGACTCCAATCACAGAGAGACATATGTTAGGCAAGCTACAATTTAGAGAAGCAGAACTCTCATATTTCTGTCTAGAGCTCTAGTAGTGAAAGGAGGGAGGGATTGAGTGAGTCAGTGAGTGGTGTTGAGTGTTGTTCACCGTGAAGCTACCTTATTATCAGATAGGACTATTACCTACTACCTTATTATAGGACAGGGCTATTACCTTCTACCTTATTATAGGATAGGACTATTACCTTCTACCTTATTATCAGATAGGAATATTACCTACTACCTTATTATAGGACAGGGCTATTACCTTCTACCTTATTATCAGATAGGACTATACTTTGCTCTACTTTCCGGCTACCCGGATAAAGCACTAAATAAACTTCAGTTAGTGCTAAATACGGCTGCTAGAATCCTGACTAGAACCAAAAAAATGGATCATATTACTCCAGTGCTAGCCTCCCTACACTGGCTTCATGTCAAAGCAAGGGCTGATTTCAAGGTTTTACTGCTAACCTACAAAGCATTACATGGGCTTGCTCCTGCCTATCTCTCTGATTTGGTCCTGCCGTACATACCTACACATACGCTACGGTCACAAGACGCAGGCCTCCTTGTTGTCCCTAGAATTTCTAAGCAAACAGCTGGAGGCAGGGCTTTCTCCTATAGAGCTCCATTTTTATGGAACGGTCTGCCTACCCATGTCAGAGACGCAAACTCGGTCTCAACCTTTAAGTCTTTACTGAAGACTCATCTCTTCAGTGGGTCATATGATTGAGTGTAGTCTGGCCCAGGAGTGGGAAGGTGAACGGAAAGGCTCTGGAGCAACGAACCGCCCTTGCTGTCTCTGCCTGGCCGGTTCCCCTCTTTCCACTGGGATTCTCTGCCTCTAACCCTATTACAGGGGCTGAGTCACTGGCTTATTGGGGCTCTCTCATACCGTCCCTGGGAGGGGTGCGTCACCTGAGTGGGTTGAGTCACTGATGTGAACTTCCTGTCTGGGTTGGCGCCCCCCTTGGGTTGTGCCGTGACGGAGATCTTTGTGGGCTATACTCAGCCTTGTCTCAGGATGGTAAGTTGGTGGTTGAAGATATCCCTCTAGTGGTGTGGGGGCTGTGCTTTGGCAAAGTGGGTGGGGTTATATCCTTCCTGTTTGGCCCTGTCCGAGGGTGTCCTCGGATGGGTCACAGTGTCTCCTGACCCCTCCTGTCTCAGCCTCCAGTATTTATGCTGCAGTAGTTTATGTGTCGGGGGGCTAGGGTCAGTTTGTTATATCTGGAGTACTTCTCCTGTCCTATTCGGTGTCCTGTGTGAATTTAAGTGTGCTCTCTCTAATTAGCTCTTTCTCTCTTTCTTTCTCTCTCTCGGAGGACCTGAGCCCTAGGACCAGGCCTCAGGACTACCTGACATGATGACTCCTTGCTGTCCCCAGTCCACCTGGCCGTGCTGCTGCTCCAGTTTCAACTGTTCTGCCTCATTATTATTGGACCATGCTGGTCATTTATGAACATTTGAACATCTTGGCCATGTTCTGTTATAATCTCCACCCGGCACAGCCAGAAGAAGACTGGCCACCCCACATAGCCTGGTTCCTCTCTAGGTTTCTTCCTAGGTTTTGGCCTTTCTAGGGAGTTTTTCTAGCCACCGTGCTAGAAAATCCTACTGGATGTGTGTCAAACCTACTGGATGTGTGTCTATCCTACTGGATGTGTGTCAAACCTATTAGATTTGTGTCAAGCCTACTGGATGTGAGTCAGCCCTACTGGATGTGTGTCTATCCTACTGGATGTGAGTCAGCCCTACTGGATGTGTGTCTATCCTACTGGATGTGAGTCATCCCTACTGGATATGTGTCAGCCCTACTGGATGTGTGTCTATCCTACTGGATGTGAGTCAGCCCTACTGGATGTGTGTTTATCCTACTGGATGTGTGTCAGCCCTACTGGATGTGAGTCAGCCCTACTGGATGTGTGTCTATCCTACTGGATGTGAGTCAGCCCTACTGGATGTGTGTCTATCCTACTGGATGTGAGTCATCCCTACTGGATATGTGTCTATCCTACTGGATGTGAGTCAGCCCTACTGGATGTGTGTTTATCCTACTGGATGTGAGTCAGCCCTACTGGATGTGAGTCAGCCCTACTGGATGTGTGTCTATCCTACTGGATGTGAGTCAGCCCTACTGGATGTGTGTCTATCCTACTGGATGTGAGTCATCCCTACTGGATATGTGTCAGCCCTACTGGATGTGTGTCTATCCTACTGGATGTGTGTCTATCCTACTGGATGTGTATATCCTACTGGATGTGAGTCAGCCCTACTGGATGTGTGTATATCCACTGGATGTGAGTCAGCCCTACTGGATGTGTGTCTATCCTACTGGATGTGTGTCAGCCCTACTGGATGTGAGTCAGCCCTACTGGATGTGAGTCAACCCTACTGGATGTGTGTCAGTGTGTCTATCCTATTGGATGTGTGTCAAATCTATGCCACAACACTATCCCTGGTGCCTTCAGACACAACACTACCCCTGGTGCCTTCAGACACACTGCCACAACACTATCCCTGGTGCCTTCAGACACACTGCCACAACACTATCCCTGGTGCCTTCAGACACACTGCCACAACACTATCCCTGGTGCCTTCAGACACAACACTACCCCTGGTGCCTTCAGACACAACACTATCCCTGGTGCCTTCAGACACAACACTACACCTGGTGAATTCAGACACAACACTACACCTGGTGCCTTCATACGCAACACTATCCCTGGTGCCTTCAGACACAACACTACCCCTGGTGCCTTCAGACACACTGCCACAACACTATCCCTGGTGCCTTCAGACACACTGCCACAACACTATCCCTGGTGCCTTCAGACACACTGCCACAACACTATCCCTGGTGCCTTCAGACACAACACTACCCCTGGTGCCTTCAGACACAACACTATCCCTGGTGCCTTCAGACACACTGCCACAACACTATCCCTGGTGCCTTCAGACACAACACTACCCCTGGTGCCTTCAGACACAACACTATCCCTGGTGCCTTCAGACACAACACTACACCTGGTGAATTCAGACACAACACTACACCTGGTGCCTTCATACGCAACACTATCCCTGGTGCCTTCAGACACAACACTATCCCTGGTGCCTTCAGACACAACACTACACCTGGTGAATTCAGACACAACACTACACCTGGTGCCTTCAGACACAACACTATCCCTGGTGCCTTCATATACAACACTATCCCTGGTACAACACTATCCCTGGTGCCTTCAGACACAACACTACACCTGGTGAATTCAGACACAACACTACACCTGGTGCCTTCAGACACAACACTATCCCTGGTGCCTTCATACACAACACTATCCCTGGTGCCTTCAGACACAACACTATCCCTGGTGCCTTCAGACACAACACAACACCTGGTACCTTCAGACACAACACTACACCTGGTGCCTTCAGACACAACACTACCCCTGGTGCCTTCAGACACAACACTACCCCTGGTGCCTTCAGACACAACACTACCCCTGGTGCCTTCAGACACAACACTACCCCTGGTGCCTTCAGACAACACTATCCCTGGTGCCTTCAGACACAACACTACCCCTGGTGCCTTCAGACACAACACTACCCCTGGTGCCTTCAGACACAACACTATCCCTGGTGCCTTCATCCTGTCCTCTTAAATAAACACCCTGCACAACACTATCCCTGGTGCCTTCAGACACAACAATACCCCTGGTGCCTTCAGACACACTGCCACAACACTATCCCTGGTGCCTTCAGACACAACACTATCCCTGGTGCCATTAAAAACCTTCTAGCCGAGATCAACATCAACACAGACCACTGGACCTCTACAACATGATCAACCTATACAACATGATCAACGCAGCCGCTACGTTCAAGAGGTTGTCCCACTGCCTCTGACTGACCCGGTACACAACGGTTTCATTCCCGTTACGGTCACCGGAACAAGTGGACCATAGAGAGGGTGGTGTGTTTGTTTCCGGGGCGGTAGGTGTGACTCTTCCTTTCTCGATTTCTACCCCCCCCCGTCTCTCACTCTCTGACTCTCTCACATACCTCGTGGTTAGCTTCAACACCCGGGGGTTCCATGAAAATGACTGCAGGCCTTTTGCTAAAGCACTGTAGGTAATGGCCATCTGTCTGTGATGAGAAGGAGCACTGAGTCACACTGAGAGACAAGCAGCAGGAGGGAGAGGAAGAGAGGCTGGAGGGAGGATGTCTGTGTGACTGTGTGCGTTTGTGTGTCCGTGAGGGTGTGCATGTGCGTGTCAGTGAGGGCGTTATTTAATATGCACAGCACCACTATTGGTTGAGACGCCAGTCCTCCCTGTCTCCTTAGTCAATCACAAATCATGTTGAAACAGTAGTCCCAAATGACACCCTATCCCCTATAAAGTGCACTACATCACATGACAGGGGTACTATCAGGACACTGAGACTAGCTGGTACATCACATGACAGGGGTACTATCAGGACACAGACTAGCTGGTACATCACATGACAGGGGTACTATCAGGACAATGAGGCTAGCTGGTACATCACATGACAGGGGTACTATCAGGACAATGAGGCTAGCTGGTACATCACATGACAGGGGTACTATCAGGATAATGAGTCTAGCTGGTACATCACATGACAGGGGTACTAGCAGGACACTGAGGCTAGCTGGTACGTCACATGACAGGGGTACTCTCAGGACACTGAGGCTAGCTGGTACGTCACATGACAGGGGTACTCTCAGGACACTGAGGCTAGCTGGGACATCACATGACAGGGGTACAATCAGGACACTGACATTTAGAAATGTCACACTCACACTCACTCTTTCTCTTCCTCTTCCTCCTTGTCCTCCCTTTTTCCTACGATGTTGTGTCCTATAACTATGTGGGTACGTCTGATATTGCACATTATATGGGCTCTGGTCCAAAGTAGTGCACTAAATAGGCAATAGGGTGCCATTTGTGAGGCCTAATGAGTTATTAAGGTGTCAGAGAGTACAGAAAGAAATGTGGGAGAACCGTAACGGTCAGCAGCTGAAGTGATGCTAAAGATAATTGAACCTATTGAGCATGGCGGTGACAGTGACGGAAGATGAGCACCATCTTTCTGTCTATCTGGTTTGAATTCTCATTATCACAAGTTTAATCAGAGTGTCAGTGCATGAACATAGTAGAATGGGTCAAATAACAGAATCATTCCATATCAACAAAGTCCAGTTGGTTACTAAAAGGCAGCAGGAAGCAGTAGAGTGTAAATTAGAAATAATCATTAGGGCAGCTGTTGCAAAACATTTTACAACGTTTTAACAGGAAATATTCAAACAAGTGATTCTTATACGAAGGCGCTGTGTAGTCTGCGTAAAAAGTCTTTTTTAGGAACTAATTTCCTGCCGAGAGTAATAAAAGTAGAATAAACGAGGTGAAATGTCTAAATATGGTTGAACATCAGCAATGTTCCACTTTTTAATGTCAGTTACTGTCATTCACATCAGCTAACATTTTATAGATGGCTAGTCAAGTTGGTCTAGTCATCAGACCTGCCGAATTCTCACTTTTTGTGTTTAATAGGCTAAATTACACATTCTGTTGACATCTGACTTCACAGTGATCTGTTCTGGCAATTTATAGTAAAGGGTAGCTTTAGTTTAGTAAACTATATTTTTCATAAGGGTAGCTTTAGTTTAGCTTAGCTTCTTCCAATGTGAAGTAATTGGTAGCTTGGTAAACTATAGTTTCAGAGTAGCTTCCACAACACTGCTAGACAGCTACCAAATGAACGACCAGGCACACATGGCATGTGCCCAGGGCCCCTAACCCCCAGGGGGCCCCTATTGATTTGGTTAGTCACTCACTCAGATATCATTAACATGGCATGTGCCCAGGGCCCCTAACCCCCAGGGGGCCCCTATTGATTTGGTTAGTCACTCACTCAGATATCATTAACATGGCATGTGCCCAGGGCCCCTAACCCCCAGGGGGCCCCTATTTATTTGGTTAGTCACTCACTCAGATATCATTAACATGGCATACTGTAAGTCATGGCAAAATGTGTCGAATTACAGAAAGGTAACTTTAACACTGCAACAACAACATCCGCTGCCAAGAAGGGGGGCACTAAAATGTTTTGCCCAGGGAGGTGAGAGGGGCCCCCAACCAAATATTGCTTAGGGCCGCCAAAAGGCTCTGTTCTTATAGGAAAAGTTCAGATAGTACAAGATAGTACTAGTATCCCAAATGTAGATACTGTAGGCTCTGTTTTATAGAGGTTTCTTCTGTTTTATACCTACTGGACACAACCCTTCTATAGATACATGTTGAGTTTTGTGTTTAGGTGATCACACACACCCAGTCTCTGTGATTGATTAACAGGCCTGTAGTTTTGTGTTTAGGTGATCACACACACCCAGTCTCTGTGATTGATTAACAGGCCTGTAGTTTTGTGTTTAGGTGATCACACACACCCAGTCTCTGTGATTGATTAACAGGCCTGTAGTTTTGTGTTTAGGTGATCACACACACTCAGTCTCTGTGATTGATTAACAGGCCTGCAGAGAAAACTATGGTTGAGTTCCCACTGACTACATTGCAGACACTTGCCAGATCTTATAACACCTGGATAGATATATAATATCAGCCAACCACATCATATGATATACAGTAGCAATCTGGTGAATATTTAACATCAGATTACCACATCATATGATATACAGTAGCAATCTGGTGAATATTTAACATCAGATTACCACATCATATGATATACAGTAACAATCTGGTGAATATATAATATCAGATTACCACATCATATGATATACAGTAACAATCTGGTGAATATATAATATCAGATTACCACATCATATGGAATACTGTAACAATCTGGTGAATATATAATATCAGATTACCACATCATATGATATACAGTAACAATCTGGTGAATATATAATATCAGATTACCACATCATATGATATACAGTAACAATCTGGTGAATATATAATATCAGATTACCACATCATATGATATACAGTAACAATCTGGTGAATATTATTTATCGGTGGTGACAGTGTTTCCTATCCTCAGTGCAGTGGGCAGCTGGGAGGAGGTGCTCTTATTCGCCATGGACTTCAGTGTCCCTAAACCTTTTGGAATTAGTGCTACAGGATGAACATTTCTGTTTGAAACAGCTAGCCTTAGCTTTCCTAACTGGCTTTGGTTCACAACTTCCCTGAAAAGTTGCATATCGCGGGGGCTATTCGATGCTAATGCAGTACGCCACAGGATGTTTTGTGCTGGTCAAGGGGAGTCAAATTTGGGGTGAAGCAAGGGATATATCTGTTCTTAGTTCTACATTTTTTGAATGGGGCATGCTTATTTAAGATGGTGAGGAAAGCACTTTTAAAGAGCAACCAGGCATCTTCTACTGACGGGATGAGGTCAATATCCTTCCTGGATACCCGGGCCAGGTCGATTAGAAAGGCCTGCTCGCTGAAGTGTTTTCGGGAGCGTTTGACAGTGATGAGGGGTGTTCGTTTCACCGCGGACCCATTACGGATGCAGGCAATGAGGCAGTGATCGCTGAGATCCTGGTTGAAGACAGCAGAGTTGTATTTAGAGGTCTAGTTGGTTAGGAGGATATCTATGAGGGTGCCCATGGTTACGGATTTAGGGTTGTACCTGGTAGGTTCCTTGATTATTTGTGTGAGATTGAGGGCATCTAGCTTAGATTGTAGGACGGCCGAGGTGTTAAGCATATCCCAGTTTAGGTCACCTAACAGTACGAACTCTGAAGATAGATGGGGGGCAATCAATTCACATATGGTGTCCAGGGCACAGCTGGGGGCTGAGGGGGGTCTATAACAAGCGGTAACGATGAGAGACTTATTTCTGGAGAGGTGGATTTAAAAAAATAGAAGCTCGAATTGTCTGGGCACAGACCTGGATAATATGACAGGCAGTAGATTGAAACTCTGTCACCTTTGGCAGTTCTATCTTGTCGGAAAATGTTGTAGTTGGGGATGGAAATTTCAGAATTTTTGGTGGCCTTCCTAAACCAGGATTCAGATACAGCTAGGACATCAGGGTTGACGGAGTGTGCTAAAGCAGTGAATAAAACAAACTTCGGGAGGAGGCTTCCGATGTTAACATGCATGAAACCGAGGCTTTTACGGATACAGAAGTCAACAAATGAGAGTGCCTGGGGCCTGGGAATAGGTGTGGTGCTGGGGCCTATAAGGTCTGGGTTAACTTCTACATCACCAGAGGAACAGAGGAGGAGTAGGATAAGGGTACGGCTAAAGGCTATATGAACTGGTCGTCTAGTGTGTTGGGAACAGAGAATTAAAAGAGCAGATTTCTGGGCGTGGTGGAATAGATTCAGGGCAGAATGTACAGACAAGTTTATGGTAGGATGTGAGTACAGTGGAGGTAAACCTAGGCATTGAGTGACAATGAGAGCGGTAGTGTCTCTCGAGGCACCAGTTAAGCCAGGTGACTCTTAGGGTGACTCTTAGGGGACAATGATGGTTCAGGCTCATTTTCTCAGTGTTCAGTAATACCTTAGGCCGGCGATAGTGCTGCGTCGATAGTATTGAATACCCTGTTAGTCCGGCATGCCTCTGAGAGATGAGTCTCAATTAGGACTACTGTGCATCTCTCCTACAGATGAGTCTCAATTAGGACTACTGTGGATCTCTCCTACAGATTAGTCTCAATTAGGACTACTGTGGATCTCTCCTACAGATGAGTCTCAATTAGGACTACTGTGGATCTCTCCTACAGATGAAGGAGACCTGAACATATTTGGGTCTTTGTGAGATACATGCAGGTGAGAGTTAAAGAGAGCTCCTGATTGAATGATTGATCTTTTGACATGAGGCAGCAGTGTGTGTTTAGTGGGAGTAAACATTGATTGACAGGCATGTGCAGTATGTACACCATACAGGAGGACTGTCTGCAAGTAAGCATTTCATTGGATGATGTATACCATGCGTATCCCGTACAACTTCAAACTGAAAGTGTCTGTGACAGTGGCAAACAGAAGGAAGGTAGGAAGGAATTCAGCAGCAGCAGTACTTACAGGCAGGCCTCTGGGTCCAGGTTCCCCCGTCTTCCCTCGGCGACCCTGTAACACACAGAGAGAAGAGAGGAAGTGAGACTGTTGTCAGATGGACAACATGAACTACAAGTTCACACAAGTGTCAGCTGGGTCTACGTACATGCTACTACCAAATATAGAGAGAGAGAGAGAGAGAGAGAGAGAGAGAGAGAGAGAGAGAGAGAGAGAGAGAGAGAGAGAGAGAGAGAGAGAGAGAGAGAGAGAGAGAGAGAGAGAGAGAGAGAGAGAGAGAGAGAGAGAGAGAGAGAGAGAGAGAGAGAGAGAGAGAGAGAGAGAGAGAGAGAGAGAGAGAGAGAGAGAGAGAGAGAGAGAGAGAGAGAGAGAGAGAGAGAGAGAGAGAGAGAGAGAGAGAGAGAGAGAGAGAGAGAGAGAGAGAGAGAGAGAGAGAGAGATCCTACCAATAGCACTTTATGGAAGTGAGGTTTGGGGGCCACTCAATAAACTGGATTTTAAAATGTGGGACAAACATCCAATTGAAACCCTACATGCAGAATTCTGTCGGAAAATTCTACAAGTCCAGAGAAATACACCAACTAATGCATGTAGGGCAGAATTGGGCCGTTTTCCAGTAATAATGAAAATACAGAAAAGATCATTAAAATTTTGGCTACATCTAAATTCAAGTCCAAATTCGAGTCTGCAATTTAAAGCACTTCAAGACCAAGAGCTGAGCCCAGAAACGAGCCCTCTCAGTCAGCTGGTGTTGGACCTCACCAACCAAGCTGACACCAGCACTGCTTCAAAAGAAAGAATTCCAATAAACAAAATCATGAACCAATCAAAGGAATCATACTTACAATACTGGAAAAACGAAACAAAATCCCAAAGCCGACTAAATTGCTATCTGACCCTAAACAGAGAATATGAATTGGCTGATTATCTCTACTCTGTCAGAGA
The DNA here is from genome assembly GCF_013265735.2 of Oncorhynchus mykiss. Lineage (NCBI taxonomy): Eukaryota > Metazoa > Chordata > Actinopteri > Salmoniformes > Salmonidae > Oncorhynchus > Oncorhynchus mykiss. The sequence goes on from NC_048565.1 coordinate 85,469,286, forward strand.
TACGAAGCAGAGACAGATCCTTACCAAGTACAGGCTGAGTGACCACCGATTGGCAATAGAAACCGGCAGACATAAAAAGACATGGCTACCCAAAGAGGAGCGTGTATGTGGTCACTGCATGACAGGGGAGGTAGAGACAGAGATGCACTTTCTCCTTTACTGTGATAAATATTCCTCACAAAGAGACTCATTATTCACAGAAATGACTACATATATTCCAAATTTTTACAAATTGAACCCAGAGGAAAAACTAAGAATACTCATGGGCGAAGGAGCAATGGCTCCTCTTGCAGCCAAATATGTATTTTCCTGCCATAGCCTGAGGGACACTGAATAATAACATCTGCATAGTAAACAGTAACTTACTTATTATTACTATTATTGTTATTACTATAATTATTAATGTTTACTGTAGACTGTTACCATTATATTGTTATTATTTTTGTATTTAATTTTGTATTATTATTTACTACCATTTTATATTATTATTTGCTATCATTTATAATTTTGTTACAATGTATATGGTATACATTGTTGCTTTGGCAATATTGACACAATGTTTTTCATGCCAATAAAGCAGCTTGAGAGAGAGAGAGAGAGAGAGAGAGAGAGAGAGAGAGAGAGAGAGAGAGAGAGAGAGAGAGAGAGAGAGAGAGAGAGAGAGAGAGAGAGAGAGAGAGAGAGAGAGAGAGAGAGAGAGAGAGAGAGAGAGAGAGAGAGAGAGAGAGAGAGAGAGAGAGAGAGAGAGAGAGAGAGAGAGAGAGAGAGAGAGAGAGAGAGAGAGAGAGAGAGAGAGAGAGATATATATATCTATATATATATATATATATAGATATATATATCTATATATATATATATCTATCTGGGTCTACTACACATTGCCAACAGTCAGGCTAGAGGGCTAGCCAGCTAGCTACTCCTGTCTGCCTGAGTCCCAAATTGACCCCTATTCCTTATATAGTGCACTACTTTTGACCAGAGACTAATGGGTCCTGGTTGAAAGTACAGCACTAATTAGGGAAAAGGCTGCTTTTTGGGACACATCCTGCCTGTCTGTCGGGCATGGTAGTTAATTAGCTTAAATGAGCATGAAGAAAACAGCTTAATTGCTCTCTCCCTGTGTGGTACACTAGTCTTTGTTCCCCCTGTGGT
>NC_048565.1:85775437-85885437 GCF_013265735.2 Oncorhynchus mykiss
GGTTACCTGAACCATAGGGGGAGCAGCATGACAATTGAGGAGGTGGGGAGACCAAGTCCAATGCATTAGAAAAACATGTATCTACAGTATGCATATTAACAACTGTAACGGTGATTAATGCCGTTGGGGTGGGGGCAGAGCAAAAGTCTGTTGGGGTGGGGTGGGGTGGGGGCAGCAGGTAAGTGACCGTTGAGGCGGTGTGGGGAGAAAAGAGTCATGTGCGGTGCAGATTGCCTGGTCCGTGGATCTGTCAGGGCAGAAGGTGAACTGGAGACGGTCCAGTGTGTTGGGGAAGGAGGAGTTGATCTGACTGGCCTCTAGAAGCACTTCATGATGACGGAAGTGAGTGCTATTGGTCGATAGTCACTCAGTTGAGTTACTTTTGCGTTCTAGGAACAGGGATGATGGTGGCCGGCAGTCTTGCGAGGGTTAACACGTTCAAATGACTTCCATAGGTACTCCGTGTAGACCACTTTGTTCTCGGCGGCTCTTTGTGCTGAAACCGGGAGAAAACGGTGTTCAGCTCCTCCGGTAGGGTGGCGGTAGGGTGGCGGTGGTGACCTTAATGTGGCTGAATTTGTTTTTATACTCTGTGACCGTTAGGAGCCCCAGTCACGTACACCTTGTGTCCGACCCGCTGAATTGCTCCTCTACTTTGTCCCTGTACTTGGGTTTCACCATGTTGATCCATCTGCGTAGGTCGTATTTGTACTGTTTCACCATGTTGATCCATCTGCGTAGGTCGTAGTTGTACTGTTTCACCATGTTGATCCATCTGCGTAGGTCTTAGTTGTACTGTTTCACCATGTTGATCCATCTGCGTAGGTCGTATTTGTACTGTTTCACCATGTTGATCCATCTGCGTAGGTCGTAGTTGTACTGTTTCACCATGTTGATCCATCTGCGTAGGTCATAGTTGTACTGTTTCACCATGTTGATCCATCTGCGTAGGTCGTATTTGTACTGTTTCACCATGTTGATCCATCTGCGTAGGTCGTATTTGTACTGTTTCACCATGTTGATCCATCTGCGTAGGTCGTATTTGTACTGTTTCACCATGTTGATACATCTGCGTAGGTCGTATTTGTACTGTTTCACCATGTTGATCCATCTGTGTAGGTCGTATTTGTACTGTTTCACCATCTTGATCCATCTGCGTAGGTCGTATTTGTACTGTTTCACCATGTTGATCCATCTGTGTAGGTCGTATTTGTACTGTTTCACCAAACTATTGTCCCCGGTCACCTTACCCTGTTTATAAACATCTCTCTCTGTTTCAATTTGTTTATATAACAATTAAAAAACCAGACATCCAAGACAAGATGCATAAGTAATAACACTGAGAATGGAACAAACGCTGGTCCGTTCTGGCACAGACAAGGCTCATATCTCTCAGGGCTTATTTAACTGCTTGTTTAGGGAACAACAGCACATTGAGACTTGTTTTCATTGAGGTCCTTTAGGTGCTCCAGAGGAGGGGCAGGCACCTGGAGATAGCAGAGAGTCACTGCTGCACCAAGGTTGGATCTGCCCTCAGACCACTCAAGGTGAGACACACAAACACACTTTCAGGTCCCCATCTAACCAGAAGCCGGTCTGTCATTTAACTTTTCACTTTGAGAAGTTAAATGGATTTTCCAGTTTCAACAGGTTCCAATACGGTGTTACATCGGAGAGTAAAGAGATATTGAACAATCAATATTCCATAAGTGTGCTGATAATGTAACACTGTCATCTCTCTTTACCGGCTAGAAAGACACCTACCCACCTACCTAACTACCCACCCACCTACATACCTACCTACCTACCCACCCACCCACCCACCTACCCACCCACCTACCTACCCACCTACCTAACTACCCACCCACCTACATACCTACCTACCCACCCACCCACCCACCCACCTACCCACCCACCCACCTAACTACCCACCCACCTACCTAACTACCCACCCACCCACCCACCCACCCACCTACCCACCTACCTACCCACCTACCTAACTACCCACCCACCTACATACCTACCTACCCACCCACCCACCTACCCACCCACCCACCTAACTACCTACCTACCCACCCACCCACCCACCCACCTACCTACCTACCTACCTACCTACCTCCCTCCCTACCAACCCACCCACCCACCTACCTACCTACCTACCTACCTCCCTCCCTGTGATGAAGAACTATGCTTATCTTGTCATCTGTTCCATACAGTAACTAGGAAGAGACACACTGATTATGAGTCAACACATCATTTAAAGTGCATCCCAAATGGTTCCCTATTCCCTATGTAGGTATTTTCTACAGAACTGGTGCAAATTGCAGTACCACCCCTAAAAAAACGTAGGAAATGTATTTACGTCAGTATATGGTCTAATTAAATCTGAGGCAATAACAAATATATCGTTACATTAATATAATTAAACTGCATTGTTTATACACAGATTTCTATTGAGAGGTGGCTGTCCCAAACCCTGACTCCTAAACTTTGTTTGAAAAATAAGCAATTCATGATTTTAGATTTTTTCGTTACAACATCTTTATATCGTTACAACATCTTGAGTCGTTCTATCAATACATTTAACAATGCTGATCTATTTATTAGTTCTGTTTATTTTTAAACATCTTTCTCAAAAAAAATGCTGTCCACCTTTTTGATGGGATTGCATCCCTCTCCACACTACGGCCACATGGTGAGTAGTCTGTCTGCAAGCATTCTGGAGAAAATGAGGAGCAAGTTGGAAAATCTTCATGTATTTTTAAGAAGTGTCACTACCAAACATCTAATACTTCAAGAAACACGTACACCTGTCCAAATGAAAGATAGCCAGCCATATGCTAGCTATGGGATTCATTCAAGATTAAGTCAACATTGCTGTGTTCACCAGGCTGTGTTCACCAGGCTGTGTTCACCAGGCTGTGTTCACCAGGCTGTGTTCACCAGGCTGTGTTCACCAGGCTGTAGTCACCAGGCTGTGTTCACCAGGCTGTGTTCACCAGGCTGTAGTCACCAGGCTGTGTTCACCGGGCTGTAGTCACCGGGCTGTAGTCACCAGGCTGTGTTCACCGGGCTGTAGTCACCAGGCTGTGTTCACCAGGCTGTGTTCACCGGGCTGTGTTCACCGGGCTGTAGTCACCAGGCTGTAGTCACCAGGCTGTGTTCACCAGGCTGTGTTCACCAGGCTGTGTTCACCGGGCTGTGTTCACCGGGCTGTGTTCACCGGGCTGTGTTCACCGGGCTGTAGTCACCAGGCTGTAGTCACCAGTCCAACAAATCAGTCCAATATTATTTTCTTGGATTTGTTGTCTCCTAAATGTTTTTAGAGCCAGTTTTAGATCTGCATGGAAAGCCTCCCGAACCCTAGAAACACTAACACATAGAAATTGAATGACTATAATATAATGACTATCTTTAAACAAAATAATTAAACACAGAACACAAAGTATTATATTGGATCTCAAACATGTTCAGAATGTATCGCCACCCCAAATCTAATAACACATGTTGATTTTTACAGCAATGAATAACCTTCAATTCATTACATTTTCATCTCTTATCAAAATGAAAACAAAACCAATAAATTAATTTACTCAGTCAAATTATCTTTCTAAAAAAACATCTTATTATACATTGTTTTGGGGGTGACCCCACTGCAGTTCCCCTGTTGCCCCCCGACCGTTCTAACCTACCTGTCTTGACAATGGTTCAAGTGTTAGACTCCTCCTCCCCACCATTCATTCTCTAACAGGTCACAATGGTTCAAGTGTTAGACTCCTCCTCCCCACCATTCATTCTCTAACAGGTCACATTTTGAGGACAACACAGAGTAGAATGGAAGATAATAAAATGGAATAGAATAGAAAGCCTTCCAACCTCCCTCTCTTGGTTCACGTGTCACAATCCTCCCCACCGTTCATCCTCTCCCAGTTTACATCTCCACAGGCCCACTGAACAGCACAGACTCCTAATGGCATAAAAAGACCTTCATATTATATAGTCATTCATTCTGTGTTCCAACCTCAGTGTCTCTCTGTGGTTCACGTGTCACAATCCTCCCCACCGTTCATCCTCTCCCAGTTTATATCTCCACAGGCCCACTGTTTATTCGCAAGCTCTAATGAAACGTTAAAGCAGCCGGCTAGCTTCTGTAACAGTGTGTCTTTAACCGAGGGGGGCCAGTCCTAATGACACTCCCCAAACTCACATCTACACAGTAATGAGATGGCAGATATATCTACTGTATGTCCAGGCACCAGCCAGGAACGATGAGCAGGGAGCCCAAGAGCAGAGCTACACTACCTACCAGTCTACTGGCTCTTCTGTTTCCACTGCTGTCATGTGTTGGTGTCTGATTGGCTGTGTGTTGATCACCTGACATGTGTTAGTGTCTGATTGGCTGTGTGTTGATCACCTGACATGTGTTAGTGTCTGATTGGCTGTGTGTTGATCACCTGTCATGTGTTAGTGTCTGATTGGCTGTGTGTTGATCACCTGACATGTTAGATTATATTACACCAGACGTGTTAGATTATATTACACCTAGACGTGTTAGATTATATTACACCTAGACGTGTTAGATTATATTACACCTAGACGTGTTAGATTATATTACACCAGACATGTTAGATTATATTACACCTAGACGTGTTAGATTATATTACACCTAGACGTGTTAGATTATATTACACCTAGACGTGTTAGATTATATTACACCTAGACGTGTTAGATTATATTACACCTAGACGTGTTAGATTATATTACACCTAGACGTGTTAGATTATATTACACCTAGACGTGTTAGATTATATTACACCTAGACGTGTTAGATTATATTACACCTAGACGTGTTAGATTATATTACACCTAGACGTGTTAGATTATATTACACCTAGACGTGTTAGATTATATTACACCTAGACGTGTTAGATTATATTACACATAGATGTGTTAGATTATATTACACCTAGACGTGTTAGATTATATTACACCTAGACGTGTTAGATTATATTACACCTAGACGTGTTAGATTATATTACACCTAGACGTGTTAGATTATATTACACCTAGACGTGTTAGATTATATTACACCTAGATGTGTTAGATTATATTACACCTAGACGTGTTAGATTATATTACACCTAGACGTGTTAGATTATATTACACCTAGACGTGTTAGATTATATTACACCTAGACGTGTTAGATTATATTACACCTAGACGTGTTAGATTATATTACACCTAGACGTGTTAGATTATATTACACCTAGACGTGTTAGATTATATTACACCTAGACGTGTTAGATTATATCACACCTAGACGTGTTAGATTATATTACACCTAGACGTGTTAGATTATATTACACCTAGACGTGTTAGATTATATTACACCTAGACGTGTTAGATTATATTACACCTAGACGTGTTAGATTATATTACACCTAGACGTGTTAGATTATATTACACCTAGACGTGTTAGATTATGTTACACCTAGACGTGTTAGATTATGTTACACCTAGACGTGTTAGATTATATTACACCTAGACGTGTTAGATTATATTACACCTAGGCGTGTTAGATCATATTACACCAGGTGTGTTAGATTATATTACACCTAGACGTGTTAGATTATATTACACCTAGACGTGTTAGATTATATTACACCTAGACGTGTTAGATCATATTACACCTAGACGTGTTAGATTATATTACACCTAGACGTGTTAGATTATATTACACCTAGACGTGTTAGATTATATTACACCTAGACGTGTTAGAATATATTACACCTAGACGTGTTAGATTATATTACACCTAGACGTGTTAGATTATGTTACACCTAGACGTGTTAGATTATATTACACCTAGACGTGTTAGATTATATTACACCTAGACGTGTTAGATTATATTACACCTAGACGTGTTAGATTATATTACACCTAGACGTGTTAGATTATATTACACCTAGATGTGTTAGATTATATTACACCTAGACGTGTTAGATTATATTACACCTAGACGTGTTAGATTATATTACACCTAGACGTGTTAGATTATATTACACCTAGACGTGTTAGATTATATTACACCTAGACGTGTTAGATTATATTACACCTAGACGTGTTAGATTATATTACACCTAGACGTGTTAGATTATATTACACCTAGATGTGTTAGATTATATTACACCTAGACGTGTTAGATTATATTACACCTAGACGTGTTAGATTATATTACACCTAGACGTGTTAGATTATATTACACCAGACATGTTAGATTATATTACACCTAGACGTGTTAGATTATATTACACCTAGACGTGTTAGATTATATTACACCTAGACGTGTTAGATTATATTACACCTAGACGTGTTAGATTATATTACACCTAGACGTGTTAGATTATATTACACCTAGACGTGTTAGATTATATTACACCTAGACGTGTTAGATTATATTACACCTAGACGTGTTAGATTATATTACACCTAGACGTGTTAGATTATATTACACCTAGATGTGTTAGATTATATTACACCTAGACGTGTTAGATTATATTACACCTAGACGTGTTAGATTATATTACACCTAGATGTGTTAGATTATATTACACCAGACATGTTAGATTATATTACACCTAGACGTGTTAGATTATATTACACCTAGACGTGTTAGATTATATTACACCTAGACGTGTTAGATTATATTACACCTAGACGTGTTAGATTATATTACACCTAGACGTGTTAGATTATATTACACCTAGACGTGTTAGATTATATTACACCTAGACGTGTTAGATTATATTACACCTAGACGTGTTAGATTATATTACACCTAGACGTGTTAGATTATATTACACCTAGACGTGTTAGATTATATTACACCTAGACGTGTTAGATTATATTACACCTAGACGTGTTAGATTATATTACACCTAGACGTGTTAGATTATATTACACCTAGATGTGTTAGATTATATTACACCTAGACGTGTTAGATTATATTACACCTAGACGTGTTAGATTATATTACACCTAGACGTGTTAGATTATATTACACCTAGACGTGTTAGATTATATTACACCAGACATGTTAGATTATATTACACCTAGACGTGTTAGATTATATTACACCTAGACGTGTTAGATTATATTACACCTAGACGTGTTAGATTATATTACACCTAGACGTGTTAGATTATATTACACCTAGACGTGTTAGATTATATTACACCTAGACGTGTTAGATTATATTACACCTAGACGTGTTAGATTATATTACACCTAGACGTGTTAGATTATATTACACCTAGACGTGTTAGATTATATTACACCTAGATGTGTTAGATTATATTACACCTAGACGTGTTAGATTATATTACACCTAGACGTGTTAGATTATATTACACCTAGATGTGTTAGATTATATTACACCAGACATGTTAGATTATATTACACCTAGACGTGTTAGATTATATTACACCTAGACGTGTTAGATTATATTACACCTAGACGTGTTAGATTATATTACACCTAGACGTGTTAGATTATATTACACCTAGACGTGTTAGATTATATTACACCTAGACATGTTAGATTATATTACACCTAGACGTGTTAGATTATATTACACCTAGATGTGTTAGATTATATTACACCTAGACGTGTTAGATTATATTACACCTAGACGTGTTAGATTATATTACACCTAGACGTGTTAGATTATATTACACCTAGACGTGTTAGATTATATTACACCTAGACGTGTTAGATTATATTACACCTAGATGTGTTAGATTATATTACACCTAGACGTGTTAGATTATATTACACCTAGACGTGTTAGATTATATTACACCTAGACGTGTTAGATTATATTACACCAGACGTGTTAGATTATATCACACCTAGACGTGTTAGATTATATTACACCTAGACGTGTTAGATTATATTACACCTAGACGTGTTAGATTATATTACACCTAGACGTGTTAGATTATATTACACCTAGACGTGTTAGATTATATTACACCTAGACGTGTTAGATTATATTACACCTAGACGTGTTAGATTATATTACACCTAGACGTGTTAGATTATATTACACCTAGACGTGTTAGATTATATTACACCTAGACGTGTTAGATTATATTACACCTAGACGTGTTAGATTATATTACACCTAGACGTGTTAGATTATATTACACCTAGACGTGTTAGATTATATTACACCTAGACGTGTTAGATTATATTACACCTAGACGTGTTAGATTATATTACACCTAGACGTGTTAGATTATATTACACCTAGATGTGTTAGATCATATTACACCTAGACGTGTTAGATTATATTACACCTAGACGTGTTAGATTATATTACACCTAGACGTGTTAGATTATATTACACCTAGACGTGTTAGATTATATTACACCTAGACGTGTTAGATTATATTACACCTAGACGTGTTAGATTATATTACACCTAGACGTGTTAGATTATATTACACCTAGACGTGTTAGATCATATTACACCTAGACGTGTTAGATTATATTACACCTAGACGTGTTAGATTATATTACACCTAGACGTGTTAGATTATATTACACCTAGACGTGTTAGATTATATTACACCTAGACGTGTTAGATTATATTACACCTAGACGTGTTAGATTATATTACACATAGATGTGTTAGATTATATTACACATAGATGTGTTAGATTATATTACACCTAGACGTGTTAGATTATATTACACCTAGACGTGTTAGATTATATTACACCTAGACGTGTTAGATTATATTACACCTAGACGTGTTAGATTATATTACACCTAGACGTGTTAGATTATATCACACCTAGACGTGTTAGATTATATTACACCTAGACGTGTTAGATTATATTACACCTAGACGTGTTAGATTATATTACACCTAGACGTGTTAGATCATATTACACCTAGACGTGTTAGATTATATTACACCTAGACGTGTTAGATTATATTACACCTAGACGTGTTAGATTATATTACACCTAGACGTGTTAGATTATATTACACCTAGACGTGTTAGATTATATTACACCAGACGTGTTAGATTATATTACACCTAGACGTGTTAGATTATATTACACATAGACGTGTTAGATTATATTACACCTAGACGTGTTAGATTATATTACACCTAGACGTGTTAGATTATATTACACCTAGACGTGTTAGATTATATTACACCTAGACGTGTTAGATTATATTACACCTAGACGTGTTAGATTATATTACACCTAGACGTGTTAGATTATATTACACCTAGACGTGTTAGATTATATTACACCTAGACGTGTTAGATTATATTACACCTAGACGTGTTAGATTATATTACACCTAGACGTGTTAGATTATATTACACCTAGACGTGTTAGATTATATTACACCTAGACGTGTTAGATTATATTACACCTAGATGTGTTAGATCATATTACACCTAGACGTGTTAGATTATATTACACCTAGACGTGTTAGATTATATTACACCTAGACGTGTTAGATTATATTACACCTAGACGTGTTAGATTATATTACACCTAGACGTGTTAGATTATATTACACCTAGACGTGTTAGATTATATTACACCTAGACGTGTTAGATTATATTACACCTAGACGTGTTAGATCATATTACACCAGGTGTGTTAGATTATATTACACCTAGACGTGTTAGATTATATTACACCTAGACGTGTTAGATTATATTACACCTAGACGTGTTAGATCATATTACACCTAGACGTGTTAGATTATATTACACCTAGACGTGTTAGATTATATTACACCTAGACGTGTTAGATTATATTACACCTAGACGTGTTAGATTATATTACACCTAGACGTGTTAGATTATATTACACCTAGACGTGTTAGATTATGTTACACCTAGACGTGTTAGATTATATTACACCTAGACGTGTTAGATTATATTACACCTAGGCGTGTTAGATCATATTACACCAGGTGTGTTAGATTATATTACACCTAGACGTGTTAGATTATATTACACCTAGACGTGTTAGATTATATTACACCTAGACGTGTTAGATCATATTACACCTAGACGTGTTAGATTATATTACACCTAGACGTGTTAGATTATATTACACCTAGACGTGTTAGATTATATTACACCTAGACGTGTTAGATTATATTACACCTAGACGTGTTAGATTATGTTACACCTAGACGTGTTAGATTATATTACACCTAGACGTGTTAGATTATATTACACCTAGGCGTGTTAGATCATATTACACCAGGTGTGTTAGATTATATTACACCTAGACGTGTTAGATTATATTACACCTAGACGTGTTAGATTATATTACACCTAGACGTGTTAGATCATATTACACCTAGACGTGTTAGATTATATTACACCTAGACGTGTTAGATTATATTACACCTAGACGTGTTAGATTATATTACACCTAGACGTGTTAGAATATATTACACCTAGACGTGTTAGATTATATTACACCTAGACGTGTTAGATTATGTTACACCTAGACGTGTTAGATTATATTACACCTAGACGTGTTAGATTATATTACACCTAGACGTGTTAGATTATATTACACCAGACATGTTAGATTATATTACACCTAGACGTGTTAGATTATATTACACCTAGACGTGTTAGATTATATTACACCTAGACGTGTTAGATTATATTACACCTAGACGTGTTAGATTATATTACACCTAGACGTGTTAGATTATATCACACCTAGATGTGTTAGATTATATTACACCTAGACGTGTTAGATTATATTACACCTAGACGTGTTAGATTATATTACACCTAGACGTGTTAGATTATGTTACACCTAGACGTGTTAGATTATATTACACATAGATGTGTTAGATTATATTACACCTAGACGTGTTAGATTATATTACACCTAGACGTGTTAGATTATATTACACCTAGACGTGTTAGATTATATTACACCTAGACGTGTTAGATTATATTACACCTAGACGTGTTAGATTATATTACACCTAGACGTGTTAGATTATATTACACCTAGACGTGTTAGATTATATTACACCTAGACGTGTTAGATTATATTACACCTAGACGTGTTAGATTATATTACACCTAGACGTGTTAGATTATATTACACCTAGACGTGTTAGATTATATTACACCTAGACGTGTTAGATTATATTACACCTAGACGTGTTAGATTATATTACACCTAGACGTGTTAGATTATATTACACCTAGACGTGTTAGATTATATTACACCTAGACGTGTTAGATTATATTACACCTAGACGTGTTAGATTATATTACACCTAGACGTGTTAGATTATATTACACCTAGACGTGTTAGATTATATTACACCTAGACGTGTTAGAATATATTACACCTAGACGTGTTAGATTATATTACACCTAGACGTGTTAGATTATATTACACCTAGATGTGTTAGATTATATTACACCTAGACGTGTTAGATTATATTACACCTAGACGTGTTAGATTATATTACACCTAGACGTGTTAGATTATATTACACCTAGACGTGTTAGATTATATTACACATAGATGTGTTAGATTATATTACACCTAGACGTGTTAGATTATATTACACCTAGACGTGTTAGATTATATTACACCTAGACGTGTTAGATTATATTACACCTAGACGTGTTAGATTATATTACACCTAGACGTGTTAGATTATATTACACCTAGACGTGTTAGATTATATTACACCTAGACGTGTTAGATTATATTACACCTAGACGTGTTAGATTATATTACACCTAGACGTGTTAGATTATATTACACCTAGACGTGTTAGATTATATTACACCTAGACGTGTTAGATTATATTACACCTAGACGTGTTAGATTATATTACACCTAGACGTGTTAGATTATATTACACCTAGACGTGTTAGATTATATTATACCTAGACGTGTTAGATTATATTACACATAGATGTGTTAGATTATAACATGTTAGATTATATTACACCAGACGTGTTAGATTATATTACACCTAGACGTGTTAGATTATATTACACCTAGACGTGTTAGATTATATTACACATAGATGTGTTAGATTATATTACACCTAGACGTGTTAGATTATATTACACCTAGACGTGTTAGATTATATTACACCTAGACGTGTTAGATTATATTACACCTAGACGTGTTAGATTATATTACACCTAGACGTGTTAGATTATATTACACCAGACGTGTTAGATTATATTACACCTAGACGTGTTAGATTATATTACACCTAGACGTGTTAGATTATATTACACCTAGACGTGTTAGATTATATTACACCTAGACGTGTTAGATTATATTACACCTAGACGTGTTAGATTATATTACACCTAGACGTGTTAGATTATATTACACCTAGACGTGTTAGATTATATTACACATAGATGTGTTAGATTATAACATGTTAGATTATATTACACCAGACGTGTTAGATTATATTACACCTAGACGTGTTAGATTATATTACACCTAGACGTGTTAGATTATATTACACATAGATGTTAGATTATAACATGTTAGATTATATTACACCAGACGTGTTAGATTATATTACACCTAGACGTGTTAGATTATATTACACCTAGACGTGTTAGATTATATTACACCTAGACGTGTTAGATTATATTACACCTAGACGTGTTAGATTATATTACACCTAGACGTGTTAGATTATATCACACCTAGACGTGTTAGATTATATTACACCTAGACGTGTTAGATTATATTACACCTATACGTGTTAGATTATATTACACCTAGACGTGTTAGATTATATTACACCTAGACGTGTTAGATTATACTTCTTGCTCTTTGGGAGCACCAAGTGCCGGGCAGGGATCCTTCCGGAGCAGAGTTACCTACCGGTATTTCTCTGTTTCTCTCACACAGCAGGGCTCTACAGTGCAACCATTTTACTTGCATATGCTCTTAAATATTTTGCTGTGTACCCTGGACATGTTAGATTATATTACACCAGACGTGTTAGATTATATTACACCTAGACGTGTTAGATTATATTACACCTAGACGTGTTAGATTATATTACACCTAGACGTGTTAGATTATATTACACCTAGACGTGTTAGATTATATTACACCTAGACGTGTTAGATTATATTACACCTAGACGTGTTAGATTATATTACACCTAGACGTGTTAGATTATATTACACATAGATGTGTTAGATTATAACATGTTAGATTATATTACACCAGACGTGTTAGATTATATTACACCTAGACGTGTTAGATTATATTACACCTAGACGTGTTAGATTATATTACACATAGATGTTAGATTATAACATGTTAGATTATATTACACCAGACGTGTTAGATTATATTACACCTAGACGTGTTAGATTATATTACACCTAGACGTGTTAGATTATATTACACCTAGACGTGTTAGATTATATTACACCTAGACGTGTTAGATTATATTACACCTAGACGTGTTAGATTATATCACACCTAGACGTGTTAGATTATATTACACCTAGACGTGTTAGATTATATTACACCTATACGTGTTAGATTATATTACACCTAGACGTGTTAGATTATATTACACCTAGACGTGTTAGATTATACTTCTTGCTCTTTGGGAGCACCAAGTGCCGGGCAGGGATCCTTCCGGAGCAGAGTTACCTACCGGTATTTCTCTGTTTCTCTCACACAGCAGGGCTCTACAGTGCAACCATTTTACTTGCATATGCTCTTAAATATTTTGCTGTGTACCCTGGACATGTTATTTAGGAGCACCAGTGCGCCTAGAAAAATGAAAGATTCTGGCTTTATTACCTCATCTTTTTTATTGTGCTCCTAAATGTATTTGTGTGCGCTTCCATTTTTCAATTCAGTCACACACGTGCTCCTTGTTAAAAAGGCCAGCGTAGAGCCCTGCACACGCTTCTGCTGTGGTTGCTTTAATGCCTTAGTGTCTGTCTGTGTGTCGGTCACATTACGTAACCAGTATTGGTGTTAAAATGGCTTCATAAATACATTTGGATGATTGACAGACAGGCGTGTTTGTGAGTGACCGTAGTGAACTCAATCTGATGAATTAATATTGATGTTTTTGTATTGCATTTTGTATTGCATGTTGTCATCTGCTTCCCTAATGAGCCTAGAGAGACTTTAATGAGGCCTAATTCACTAATTGGTTGATAATTAGTTAATTAGCTTAGCTGATAACCATGTAACTTCACCTCAGACAATAACATTTACCTTCACACCAGCTCATGTCTGCCCACCAGCCAGTCCATACCGTACCTGTCTGTATGATGTTGGTGGGTGATCTTGGACAGAAACAGAGCTTCTTGGTATAATCTTGGTGTATCAGAAAGGCAGATAAATGCTCCAGGATGTGTTATTCAGCCACCCAGGCTGTCTGTCTGTCTGTCTGTCTGTCTGTCTGTCTGTCTGTCTGTCTGTCTGTCTGTCTGTCTGTCTGTCTGTCTGTCTGTCGAGGTGAATGGAGAGCATGGACCACTTCTCCTTGCTCCAGGTAGTCTGCTGTCTCTGTCTCTGTGTGTGTGTGTGTGTGTGTGTGAATGGAGAACAGGGACCACTTCTCCTTGCTCCAGGTAGTCTGCTGTCTCTGTCTCTGTGTGTGTGTGTGTGTGTGTGAATGGAGAACAGGGACCACTACTCCTTGCTCCAGGTAGTCTGCTGTCTCTGTCTCTGTGTGTGTGTGTGTGTGTGTGAATGGAGAACAGGGACCACTTCTCCTTGCTCCAGGTAGTCTGCTGTCTCTGCATGTGTGGGGCTGTTGCAGTGATCATTAACGTTTAATAGATGGCCCCAGTCCATGCTCAGATACATAGCCTCAATACAGCCTCAGTCTAGATACCGGAGATGTCTTTGTTCCATGGCGCACAATTCAGCATTTATGCCTACACTATTCGGTAACACAAGCTCGCTATTTTGCAGATCCAAAATAACAATCACTGTTTGTTACAGATGTATAAACTTAAACTATCTATACATATATTGTCTTTATAAACCTACTTAAATAATGTAATTTGTTGGCCTACCTTCCTGTAACTAACATTGTGTTGCCTGGCAGCTAACGTTCCCTGGAAGATGTGGCATCACACCGATAGAACACTATGTAAAGTGGAACACAATGACAGCCTTGAAGTGTGTCTCAGAGGCTGCTGTCAACACTGCAACACAGCTCAGCTTGTAGAATTACTGTTGCTCCTCTGTGCCGGGCCAAAGGCCTTGTGGTGGGGTTTAGTCTGCTCCTCTGTGCCGGGGTTTAGTCTGCTCCTCTGTGCCTGGCGAAAGGCCTTGTAGTGGGGTTTAGTCTGCTTCTCTGTGCCGGGCCAAAGGCCTTGTGGTGGGTGGGGTTTAGTCTGCTCCTCTGTACCGGACCAAAGGCCTTGTAGTGGGGTTTAGTCTGCTCCTCTGTGCCGGGCCAAAGGCCTTGTGGTGGGGTTTAGTCTGCTCCTCTGTACCGGACCAAAGGCCTTGTGGTGGGGTTTAGTCTGCTCCTCTGTGCCGGGCCAAAGGCCTTGTAGTGGGGTTCAGTCTGCTCCTCTGTGCCGGGCCAAAGGCCTTGTAGTGGGGTTCAGTCTGCTCCTCTGTGCTGGGCCAAAGGCCTTGTGGTGGGGTTTAGTCTAGTCCTCTGTGCCGGGCCAAAGGCCTTGTGGTGGGGTTTAGTCTGCTCCTCTGTGCCGGGCCAAAGGCCTTGTAGTGGGGTTTAGTCTAGTCCTCTGTGCCGGGCCAAAGGCCTTGTAATGGGGTTTAGTCTGCTCCTCTGTGCTGGACCAAAGGCCTTGTAGTGGGGTTTAGTCTGCTCCTCTGTGCCGGGCCAAAGGCCTTGTAATGGGGTTTAGTCTGCTCCTCTGTGCTGTACCAAAGGCCTTGTAGTGGGGTTTAGTCTGCTCCTCTGTGCTGTACCAAAGGCCTTGTGGTGGGGTTTACACACACACACACACACACACACACACACACACACACACACAGACACAGACACAGACAGACAGAGAGAGAACGGTATAACAACATCATACAGCAGCCTCCCGTACCATCTCCTGTCTGATACAGACAAAGCCCTTCTCCCAGTGCAGAGCAGATCTTGCTTCAAATACTATTTAAAATCATTTAAAATGCTTTATCTGTGCTTGATTGAACTTGTCTGGCACAATGGAACTATTTCACTTGTCCCAAAATGGCGATCCCCACCCATCTGGCAATCCAGGCAGACGAAAGACTACATGACTGATCCAGACAGATGAACCCTCTGACCGAGCCATCTCTACACATACTGTCTGGTCATTATCACAGAGGGGATGGAGGCACCTCTCACTCTTTCTTTCTCTCTATTAAAAAATGATAGGCGAGGGCCATCTCTCTTCAATACCCTGCCAATCAATATATATTGAGAAAACGGAAGGGCAGCCTGAACGTGCACACACACAGACAGACACACACACACAGACTGATAAAGCATGTCTGGTTGGAGGGGTGTATGCTGGGTGAGGAACATTCAGAAATCTCTTCCAATACACATTGCCTGTGAGCGTCAGAGGTGAACCAGTTCGAGCAAGACGTTCATCAGCATTTCTCTGACTACATTCCTCCATTGAGTCAAAAAACATCTGATTCTAGGAGGACCATGAGCTGTTGATATCGAATACAAGTAGAAGGACTTCTGTCAGAGGTTGCTTGTTGTGAACGCTGAGGGAACTTTATGCACTTGGCCAGATGATTCTGCATCTTTGTTGCATTCTTCACATATGATCTGGCACAGTATTTGCAAATGAACACAGCTTTTCCTTCTACATTTGCTGCAGTGAAATGTCTCTAAACATCTGACAGTTTCCGTGGCATTTTCCTGTAAAGATTAGAAACAAATGTGTAAAAAAATCAATAATACAATTCCATGTACAGATAAATAGTTAATCAGTTAGATTAAACAGCTCCTTAGTAAGATAAGATACGTTTAAAATGAAAAGTATGGAAACAGGTGAATTGATACTCAGTTAGCAGGCTCAAACACGCTAAAACCCGCATGGTAGAAAAAACTAACAGAAATTGTTAACAAGATAGAAATTATTTAAACACACTTTGCTGTAGGCTACTATTTACTAGTTAACAAAAAAATGATTTATGTAATAGAAAATATATTCACCCCACCCAGTATTGTAATCAAAACTTACCAGAAAGCATGTAGTCCTTGGCTCAGACAGCTCAATACCATCTCATTAGTTTGCAAGATCTTGAGAGTCAGCTGTACATGTGATGGCAGAATGCACTGTGCATGTAGAGGGTTGCAACTCCATTGAATTGGGGATAGTTTAACCAAAATATGCCAGAAGACCTAGAATTGCCTTATGTGTATCCCAATAAAAAAGGTTCACTGTTATAAGCTAACTTTTTTTTGGGATGATCTTGAGCAAAATTCCCAGGCTTGACTTCCCATGGAACATGTCCCGGAAGGTTTCCAACCCTTTGCAACCCTACATGTGGGACACAGCCGTGGTTATGACAGGGATACTACATGTGGGACACAGCCGTGGTTATTACAGGGATACCACATGTGGGACACAGCCGTGGTTATTACAGGGATACTACATGTGGGACACAGCCGTGGTTATTACAGGGATACTACATGTGGGACACAGCCGTGGTTATTACAGGGATACTACATGTGGGACACAGTCGTGGTTATTACAGGGATACTACATGTGGGACACAGCCGTGGTTATTACAGGGATACTACATGTGGGACACAGCCGTGGTTATTACAGGGATACTACATGTTGTTCACAGAGAGACAGCATTTTCTGAAGGAGACACAGTTAGACCCAGAAGATTAACACAGGCTGTCAGATGTGATTGGGTTCAGCAATGTCATGGTGTTTGTGTCTGTGTGCGCGTGTGTTTGGTGTGTGTGTGTGTGTTGTGGAGTGCCTGTATCTGGCATATGTGTGTACATGTGTTTGACTGTATTTTTTCCCCTGGTGGCCAAATTTGGTAAGTGACATTTTTTGCTGACCTGAGGCCAGAAGGGCCACTGGAAGGCTGGCAAGCAGACAGACAGACACACACACACACACACACACACACACACACAGAGACACTCACACACACAGACACACACACACACACACACACAGACACACACACACTCACAGACACACACTCACAGACACACACACACACACTCTCACAGACACACACACACACACACACACACACAGTCAACAGAGGTCTGGGCCTCTGTTTCGCCTCCCTGTCACCTTTGGCAGCAGTAGCAGACCGCGCTCTGTGCCCGGCCAGTCCATATGGCCATGCTTTGACAAATGACATGACCTTTAGGTTAAAGTCTGAAGGCTCATGAGTTGCCATTCTAACACGTTTCAGTCCCCTCTGCATGTAGTCTACAGCATGGAGGATATTAATACCGAACACTTCCCTTGTGACTGATGCCTTCAACAACATAACATCTCTTTTATCTTCTCTCTTTCTCTCGCCTTTTCGTTCTTTCTTTGTCTCTTTCTCCTTTCTTTCTCTCCCTCTCCCTCCTCTCTCTCCCTCTCCCTCCTCTCTCTCCCTCCTCTCTTTCTCTCCCTATTCCCTCTCCCTCCTCTCTCTCCCTCCTCTCTTTCTCTCCCTATTCCCCCTCCCTCCTCCCTTTCTCTCCCTCCCTTTCTCTCCCTCCCCCTCTCTCTCTCTCTCTCTCCCTCCCTCCTCTCTCTCTCCCTCTCCTTCCTCTCTTTCTCTCCCTATTCCTCCTCTCTCTCTCTCTCTCTTTCTCTCCCTATTCCCCCTCCCTCCTCCCTTTCTCTCCCTCCCCCTCTCTCTCTCTCTCTCCCTCTCCTTCCTCTCCTTCCTCTCCTTCCTCTCCTCCTCTCTCTCTCCTCTCTTTCTCTCCCTATTCCCCCTCCCTCCTCCCTTTCTCTCCCTCCCCCTCTCTCTCTCCCTCTCTCTCTCTCTCTCTCTCTCTCTCTCTCTCTCTCTCTCTCTCTCTCTCTCTCTCTCCAGATTCTGCTGGGAATTTTCTTCATCCTGTTCGCTCTGCTGTTTGTTGTTGCTCTGTTCATTTCAAAGTAAGTAGACTCCTGTACACCTAACCTGCCATAAAATATGTAATGCAGTCACTCTTATTTACTACAACACTGAAGTATTACTGTTTCTGGGTACGATAGAAATAGTTAGTATAGATAGTACAGGCCCACGTCGCACAGACAGTGTTGTTACTAAGACTCATGAGTCAAACGTCAACTCTAGTAACTGTACTTAGTGTAGCCTGAGAAGTTGCAGGGTCCTGACAGTGTGATTGTAGTTAGTGTAGCCTGAGAAGTTGCAGGGTCCTGACAGTGTGATTGTAGTTAGTGTAGCCTGAGAAGTTGCAGGGTCCTGACAGTGTGATTGTAGTTAGTGTAGCCTGAGAAGTTGCAGGGTCCTGACAGTGTGATTGTAGTTAGTGTAGCCTGAGAAGTTGCAGGGTCCTGACAGTGTGATTGTAGTTAGTGTAGTTAGTGTAGTTAGTGTAGCCAGAGAAGTTGCAGGGTCCTTTCATTGTGATTGTAGTTAGTGTAGCCAGAGAAGTTGCAGGGTCCTGACAGTGTGATTGTAGTTAGTGTAGTTAGTGTAGCCAGAGAAGTTGCAGGGTCCTTTCATTGTGATTGTAGTTAGTGTAGCCTGAGAAGTTGCAGGGTCCTGACAGTGTGATTGAAGTTAGTGTAGCCTGAGAAGTTGCAGGGTCCTGACAGTGTGATTGTAGTTAGTGTAGCCTGAGAAGTTGCAGGGTCCTGACAGTGTGATTGTAGTTAGTGTAGCCTGAGAAGTTGCAGGGTCCTGACAGTGTGATTGTAGTTAGTGTAGCCTGAGAAGTTGCAGGGTCCTGACAGTGTGATTGTAGTTAGTGTAGCCTGAGAAGTTGCAGGGTCCTGACAGTGTGATTGTAGATAGTGTAGCCTGAGAAGTTGCAGGGTCCTGACAGTGTGATTGTAGATAGTGTAGCCAGTACAGTTTCAGTGTGCTGTCATATCTCATATCTGATAAAAGTTCAAATGGATTTATGATGCATGGTTAAACTCATGTGAAATAGTTTGTGTCTGTTATAGTAACGTGCTGTTAAACTCATGTGAAATAGTTTGTCTGTTATAGTAACGTGCTGTTAAACTCATGTGAAATAGTTTGTGTCTGTTATAGTAACGTGCTTTTAGACTCATGTGAAATAGTTTGTGTCTGTTATAGTAACGTGCTTTTAGACTCATGTGAAATAGTTTGTGTCTGTTATAGTAACGTGCTTTTAGACTCATGTGAAATAGTTTGTCTGTTATAGTAACGTGCTTTTAGACTCATGTGAAATAGTTTGTGTCTGTTATAGTAACGTGCTGTTAAACTCATGTGAAATAGTTTGTGTCTGTTATAGTAACGTGCTGTTAGACTCATGTGAAATAGTTTGTGTCTGTTATAGTAACGTGCTGTTAAACTAATGTGAAATAGTTTGTGTCTGTTATAGTAACGTGCTGTTAAACTCATGTGAAATAGTTTGTCTGTGAATGTACCCTCCTGTGAACAATCATTTCCTTGGAAGAGAACTAAACTAGTCTGTTCTGTTCTGCAGTTTGGACAAAGCTCTTCACTCTGCTGGCATCAGTTCTGGCTTCATGGTGTTTGGCACCAACCTGACCAACCCTCTGAATGAACTCCTGCTGACTCTACAGCCTGTGAGTACTGTTTGTGTGTCTGTGTGTAGATGAATGCACTTACTGTAAGTCGCTCTGAATAAGAACGTCTGCTAAATGACAAAACAGTTAAGTGTTTGTGTGTGTATATGTGTATACCATGTGTGTCTGCGCACAGCCTGGGAGTATACTGAAGCCCTCTTTCCTTAAAGTGGGATAATGTTCCATGCCGTTGGCCACAGTGGGATAATGTTCATAATTTTTAACTTTTAGATATTACTTTATCAGAAGTGTGGAATGGTAAGTTGCTCGGTAGAGATTTAAATGAGTAGTTCAATGTAGTTTACTTTAATTTGATGTTAGTAGTGGAATGGTAAGTGTTCCGGTGCCTTGGTATATAATCGTTCCATTGCCACCCTTCGTCATCGTTGTCAAATCAGCTAATTAGATCAAGAAGTACTAGAGAAAGAATGGGTCCCAAATGGCACTCCATTCCCTATATAGTGCACTACTTTTGACAAGATCCCTATGGGCCCAGGTTAAAAGTAGTGCACTATATATGGAATAAGGTGCCATTTTGGGACACAGGCAGAGAGAAGTCCTGGCCGTTGATTTCTGCAATTAGAGTAGGATACTTTAATTACAATATATTATTCCCCTAGGACCCATGGTGAAGGAGAATAATCACCACCACATTACTGGAGGATTCATAATGTCTTCTCTGTGATGTGAATGACCAAAACCCTGGGTTCCTAATCCCTACACAGCGCACTACTTTTGAGAGATAGAGAGAGAGTTGTTGACATTATATAGAACATAGGCTGCTATTTGAGTTCATCCAGGCCCTGATTGGCTTGTAGGAGGATATGATGATGGGAATTGTAAAGGTCACAGTGTATCCTACTATTTAAAATGCATGTCAAGCCCAGTCGGAGTTATGAGTGTAAAGCTGCCAAAGTGCCAGGCATTAACATTTCCTCCACAGTGTCGTGCAGCCAAAGCAACTTATTGGACAGTCCTTTTCCCTCAGCATGACTTTCAAAGGGTTTTCAAATACTTTTAAATATATTATTTTTTGAGCGACCCACTGAAGCGAACACACAGCTAGACACACACACACACACACCTACAGTTTCTCAATATGTATACTACCAAGCTCCATACTTTCATGCTCTGAGTGCATTCTCTGAAGACGTTCTCTTGAGTACGTTCCTGTATTACCTCACGCTGAGCAGCACTCCCCCTACTGTATTACCTCACACTGAGCAGCACCCCCCTACTGTATTACCTCACGCCGAGCAGCACTCCCCCTACTGTATTACCTCACGCCGAGCAGCACTCCCCCTACTGTATTACCTCACGCCGAGCAGCACTCCCCCTACTGTATTACCTCACGCTGAGCAGCACTCTCCCTACTGTATTACCTCACGCTGAGCAGCACTCCCCCTACTGTATTACCTCACGCTGAGCAGCACTCCCCCTACTGTATTACCTCACGCCGAGCAGCACTCCCCCTACTGTATTACCTCACGCCGAGCAGCACTCCCCCTACTGTATTACCTCACGCTGAGCAGCACTCTCCCTACTGTATTACCTCACGCTGAGCAGCACTCCCCCTACTGTATTACCTCACGCTGAGCAGCACTCCCCCTACTGTATTACCTCACGCTGAGCAACACTCCCCCTACTGTATTACCTCACGCTGAGCAGCACTCCCCCTACTGTATTACGTCACGCTGAGCAGCACTCCCCCTACTGTATTACCTCACGCTGAGCAGCACTCCCCCTACTGTATTACCTCACGCTGAGCATCACTCCCCCTACTGTATTACCTCACGCTGAGCAGCACTCTCCCTACTCTATTACCTCATGCTGAGCAGCACTACCCCTACTGTATTACCTCATGCTGAGCAGCACTCCCCCTACTGTATTACCTCACGCTGAGCAGCACTCCCCCTACTGTATTACCTCACACTGAGCAGCACTCCCCCTACTGTATTACCTCACGCTGAGCAGCACTCCCCCTACTGTATTACCTCACACTGAGCTGCACTCCCCCTACTGTATTACCTCACGCTGAGCAGCACTCCCCCTACTGTATTACCTCACGCTGAGCAGCACTCCCCCTACTGTATTACCTCACACTGAGCTGCACTCCCCCTACTGTATTACCTCACGCTGAGCAGCACTACCCCTACTGTATTACCTCACGCTGAGCAGCACTCCCCCTACTGTATTATCTCACGCCGAGCAGCACTCCCCCTACTGTATTACCTCAAGCCGAGCAGCACTCTCCCTACTGTATTACCTCACACTGAGCAGCACTCCCTCTACTGTATTACCTCACACTGAGCAGCTCTCCCCCTACTGTATTACCTCACACTGAGCAGCACTCCCCCTACTGTATTACCTCAAGCTGAGCAGCACTCCCCCTACTGTATTACCTCACGCTGAGCAGCACTCTCCCTTCTGTATTACCTCATGCTGAGCAGCACTCCCCCTACTGTATTACCTCACGCTGAGCAGCACTACCCCTGCTGTATTACCTCACGCTGAGCAGCACTCCCCCTACTGTATTACCTCACACTGAGCAGCACTACCCCTACTGTATTACCTCACGCTGAGCAGCACTCCCCCTACTGTATTACCTCACGCTGAGCAGCACTCCCCCTACTGTATTACCTCACGCTGAGCAGCACTCCCCGTACTGTATTACCTCACGCTGAGCAGCACTACCCCTACTGTATTACCTCACGCCGAGCAGCACTCCCCCTACTGTATTACCTCACACTGAGCAGCACTCCCCCTACTGTATTACCTCACGCTGAGCAGCACTCCCCCTACTGTATTACCTCACGCTGAGCAGCACTCCCTCTACTGTATTACCTCACACTGAGCAGCACTCCCCCTACTGTATTACCTCACGCTCAGCAGCACTCCCCCTACTGTATTACCTCACGCTGAGCAGCACTCCCCCTACTGTATTACCTCACGCTGAGCAGCACTCCCCCTACTGTATTACCTCACGCTGAGCAGCACTCCCCCTATGCATGGTAAATGCCAATTTTTCGTGGGTAGCTAACAGTACTAGTAGCTAGTTAGCCCTATTGACTTAGGCTTGCGACCTATGCACACTACAGTGGGTATTGTAGGCAGGGAAACATTACAAAATTAACACGTCATGTATTTATTAACGTACCAAGATAAGATATTGTATTCAGGCAACATATGAGATGTGAAAAGGAAATGTTACAGTCCAAAGTCTGAGTTTATTTTGCCATTGATTTAAAAAAAAAAAATGGAGTAATTTTCTACGTGGTTTCTTTGCATACTCTCCGTTGAAGCTTGCATGGATGGATGCTTCAAAATATGTACAAACGGAGTACTCATCAGAGAAGTGCCCTCCGTGCTCTGTTTCACATACTTTGATTTGGACTCCTACTCTGACCGTCCCATGCTCCAATTTGCGTGCTCGGAGCCCGGTAGTATACGTTTGGAGAAACACCACATGACACACATACACACCTCGCATTTCAACACTCTCCATTGTCTTGACTACACCTTTGAGGATTAATGGGCCAGGACAGAGTGTTACAGTATAGCAGACTACTACCAGGACAGAGTGTTACAGTATAGCAGACTACTACCAGGACAGAGTGTTACAGTATAGTAGACTACTACCAGGACAGAGTGTTACAGTATAGCAGACTACTACCAGGACAGAGTGTTACAGTATAGCAGACTACTACCAGGACAGAGTGTTACAGTATAGCAGACTACTACCAGGACAGAGTGTTACAGTATAGTAGACTACTACCAGGACAGAGTGTTACAGTATAGCAGACTACTACCAGGACAGAGTGTTACAGTATAGCAGACTACTACCAGGACAGAGTGTTACAGTATAGCAGACTACTACCAGGACAGAGTGTTACAGACCAGCAGACTGCTACCAGGACAGAGTGTTACAGTATAGCAGACTACTACCAGGACAGAGTGTTACAGTATAGCAGACTACTACCAGGACAGAGTGTTACAGTATAGTAGACTACTACCAGGACAGAGTGTTACAGTATAGCAGACTACTACCAGGACAGAGTGTTACAGTATAGCAGACTACTACCAGGACAGAGTGTTACAGTATAGCAGACTACTACCAGGACAGAGTGTTACAGTATAGCAGACTACTTACTACCAGGACAGAGTATTACAGTATAGCAGACTACTTACTACCAGGACAGAGTATTACAGTATAGCAGACTACTACCAGGACAGAGTGTTACAGTATAGCAGACTACTACCAGGACAGAGTGTTACAGTATAGCAGACTACTACCAGGACAGAGTGTTACAGTATAGCAGACTACTACCAGGACAGAGTGTTACAGTATAGTAGACTACTACCAGGACAGAGTGTTACAGTATAGCAGACTACTACCAGGACAGAGTGTTACAGTATAGCAGACTACTACCAGGACAGAGTGTTACAGTATAGCAGACTACTGCCAGGACAGAGTGTTACAGTATAGCAGACTACTTACTACCAGGACAGAGTATTACAGTATAGCAGACTACTTACTACCAGGACAGAGTATTACAGTATAGCAGACTACTACCAGGACAGAGTGTTACAGTATAGCAGTCTACTACCAGGACAGAGTGTTACAGTATAGCAGACTACTACCAGGACAGAGTGTTACAGTATAGCAGACTACTTACTACCAGGACAGAGTATTACAGTATAGCAGACTACTACCAGGACAGAGTGTTACAGTATAGTAGAATACTACCAGGACAGAGTGTTACAGTATAGTAGACTACTACCAGGACAGAGTGTTCCAGTATAGTAGACTACTACCAGGACAGAGCGTTACAGTATAGTAGACTACTACCAGGACAGAGTATTACAGTATAGCAGACTACTACCAGGACAGAGTGTTACAGTATAGCAGACTACTACCAGGACAGAGTGTTACAGTATAGCAGACTACTTACTACCAGGACAGAGTATTACAGTATAGCAGACTACTACCAGGACAGAGTGTTACAGTATAGCAGACTACTACCAGGACAGAGTGTTACAGTATAGCAGACTACTACCAGGACAGAGTGTTACAGTATAGCAGACTACTACCAGGACAGAGTGTTACAGTATAGCAGACTACTACCAGGACAGAGTGTTACAGTATAGCAGACTACTTACTACCAGGACAGAGTATTACAGTATAGCAGACTACTACCAGGACAGAGTGTTACAGTATAGCAGACTACTACCAGGACAGAGTGTTACAGTATAGCAGACTACTTACTACCAGGACAGAGTATTACAGTATAGCAGACTACTACCAGGACAGAGTGTTACAGTATAGTAGACTGCTACCAGGACAGAGTGTTACAGTATAGCAGACTACTACCAGGACAGAGTGTTACAGTATAGCAGACTACTACCAGGACAGAGTGTTACAGTATAGTAGACTACTACCAGGACAGAGTGTTACAGTATAGCAGACTACTACCAGGACAGAGTGTTACAGTATAGCAGACTACTACCAGGACAGAGTGTTACAGTATAGCAGACTACTTACTACCAGGACAGAGTATTACAGTATAGCAGACTACTACCAGGACAGAGTGTTACAGTATAGCAGACTACTACCAGGACAGAGTGTTACAGTATAGCAGACTACTACCAGGACAGAGTGTTACAGTATAGTAGACTACTACCAGGACAGAGTGTTACAGTATAGCAGACTACTACCAGGACAGAGTGTTACAGTATAGCAGACTACTACCAGGACAGAGTGTTACAGTATAGCAGACTACTACCAGGACAGAGTGTTACAGTATAGTAGACTACTACCAGGACAGAGTGTTACAGTATAGCAGACTACTACCAGGACAGAGTGTTACAGTATAGCAGACTACTACCAGGACAGAGTGTTACAGTATAGCAGACTACTACCAGGACAGAGTGTTACAGACCAGCAGACTGCTACCAGGACAGAGTGTTACAGTATAGCAGACTACTACCAGGACAGAGTGTTACAGTATAGCAGACTACTACCAGGACAGAGTGTTACAGTATAGTAGACTACTACCAGGACAGAGTGTTACAGTATAGCAGACTACTACCAGGACAGAGTGTTACAGTATAGCAGACTACTACCAGGACAGAGTGTTACAGTATAGCAGACTACTACCAGGACAGAGTGTTACAGTATAGCAGACTACTTACTACCAGGACAGAGTATTACAGTATAGCAGACTACTTACTACCAGGACAGAGTATTACAGTATAGCAGACTACTACCAGGACAGAGTGTTACAGTATAGCAGACTACTACCAGGACAGAGTGTTACAGTATAGCAGACTACTACCAGGACAGAGTGTTACAGTATAGCAGACTACTACCAGGACAGAGTGTTACAGTATAGTAGACTACTACCAGGACAGAGTGTTACAGTATAGCAGACTACTACCAGGACAGAGTGTTACAGTATAGCAGACTACTACCAGGACAGAGTGTTACAGTATAGCAGACTACTGCCAGGACAGAGTGTTACAGTATAGCAGACTACTTACTACCAGGACAGAGTATTACAGTATAGCAGACTACTTACTACCAGGACAGAGTATTACAGTATAGCAGACTACTACCAGGACAGAGTGTTACAGTATAGCAGACTACTACCAGGACAGAGTGTTACAGTATAGCAGACTACTACCAGGACAGAGTGTTACAGTATAGCAGACTACTTACTACCAGGACAGAGTATTACAGTATAGCAGACTACTACCAGGACAGAGTGTTACAGTATAGTAGAATACTACCAGGACAGAGTGTTACAGTATAGTAGACTACTACCAGGACAGAGTGTTACAGTATAGTAGACTACTACCAGGACAGAGCGTTACAGTATAGTAGACTACTACCAGGACAGAGTATTACAGTATAGCAGACTACTACCAGGACAGAGTGTTACAGTATAGCAGACTACTACCAGGACAGAGTGTTACAGTATAGCAGACTACTTACTACCAGGACAGAGTATTACAGTATAGCAGACTACTACCAGGACAGAGTGTTACAGTATAGCAGACTACTACCAGGACAGAGTGTTACAGTATAGCAGACTACTACCAGGACAGAGTGTTACAGTATAGCAGACTACTACCAGGACAGAGTGTTACAGTATAGCAGACTACTACCAGGACAGAGTGTTACAGTATAGCAGACTACTTACTACCAGGACAGAGTATTACAGTATAGCAGACTACTACCAGGACAGAGTGTTACAGTATAGCAGACTACTACCAGGACAGAGTGTTACAGTATAGCAGACTACTTACTACCAGGACAGAGTATTACAGTATAGCAGACTACTACCAGGACAGAGTGTTACAGTATAGTAGACTGCTACCAGGACAGAGTGTTACAGTATAGCAGACTACTACCAGGACAGAGTGTTACAGTATAGCAGACTACTACCAGGACAGAGTGTTACAGTATAGTAGACTACTACCAGGACAGAGTGTTACAGTATAGCAGACTACTACCAGGACAGAGTGTTACAGTATAGCAGACTACTACCAGGACAGAGTGTTACAGTATAGCAGACTACTTACTACCAGGACAGAGTATTACAGTATAGCAGACTACTACCAGGACAGAGTGTTACAGTATAGCAGACTACTACCAGGACAGAGTGTTACAGTATAGCAGACTACTACCAGGACAGAGTGTTACAGTATAGCAGACTACTTACTACCAGGACAGAGTATTACAGTATAGCAGACTACTACCAGGACAGAGTGTTACAGTATAGTAGAATACTACCAGGACAGAGTGTTACAGTATAGTAGACTACTACCAGGACAGAGTGTTACAGTATAGTAGACTACTACCAGGACAGAGTGTTACAGTATAGTAGACTACTACCAGGACAGAGTATTACAGTATAGCAGACTACTACCAGGACAGAGTGTTACAGTATAGCAGACTACTACCAGGACAGAGTGTTACAGTATAGCAGACTACTTACTACCAGGACAGAGTATTACAGTATAGCAGACTACTACCAGGACAGAGTGTTACAGTATAGCAGACTACTACCAGGACAGAGTGTTACAGTATAGCAGACTACTACCAGGACAGAGTGTTACAGTATAGCAGACTACTACCAGGACAGAGTGTTACAGTATAGCAGACTACTACCAGGACAGAGTGTTACAGTATAGCAGACTACTTACTACCAGGACAGAGTATTACAGTATAGCAGACTACTACCAGGACAGAGTGTTACAGTATAGTAGAATACTACCAGGACAGAGTGTTACAGTATAGCAGACTACTACCAGGACAGAGTGTTACAGTATAGCAGACTACTACCAGGACAGAGTGTTACAGTATAGTAGACTACTACCAGGACAGAGTGTTACAGTATAGTAGACTACTACCAGGACAGAGTGTTACAGTATAGCAGACTACTACCAGGACAGAGTGTTACAGTATAGTAGACTACTACCAGGACAGAGTGTTACAGTATAGTAGACTACTACCAGGACAGAGTGTTACAGTATAGCAGACTACTACCAGGACAGAGTGTTACAGTATAGCAGACTACTACCAGGACAGAGTGTTACAGTATAGCAGACTACTACCAGGACAGAGTGTTACAGTATAGTAGACTACTACCAGGACAGAGTGTTACAGTATAGCAGACTACTACCAGGACAGAGTGTTACAGTATAGCAGACTACTACCAGGACAGAGTGTTACAGTATAGCAGACTACTACCAGGACAGAGTGTTACAGTATAGCAGACTACTACCAGGACAGAGTGTTACAGTATAGCAGACTACTACCAGGCCATAGTGTTACAGTATAGTAGACTACTACCAGGACAGAGTGTTACAGTATAGCAGACTACTACCAGGACAGAGTGTTACAGTATAGCAGACTACTACCAGGACAGAGTGTTACAGTATAGCAGACTACTACCAGGACAGAGTATTACAGTATAGCAGACTACTACCAGGACAGAGTGTTACAGTATAGCAGACTACTACCAGGACAGAGTGTTACAGTATAGCAGACTACTACCAGGACAGAGTGTTACAGTATAGTAGACTACTACCAGGACAGAGTGTTACAGTATAGCAGACTACTACCAGGACAGAGTATTACAGTATAGCAGACTACTACCAGGACAGAGTGTTACAGTATAGCAGACTACTACCAGGACAGAGTGTTACAGTATAGCAGACTACTACCAGGACAGAGTGTTACAGTATAGTAGACTACTACCAGGACAGAGTGTTACAGTATAGCAGACTACTACCAGGACAGAGTGTTACAGTATAGCAGACTACTACCAGGACAGAGTGTTACAGACCAGCAGACTACTACCAGGACAGAGTGTTACAGTATAGCAGACTACTACCAGGACAGAGTGTTACAGTATAGCAGACTACTACCAGGACAGAGTGTTACAGTATAGTAGACTACTACCAGGACAGAGTGTTACAGTACAGCAGACTACTGATGCTAATTGCCCCATCTCAAAACAGCTCTGTGTGTGTGTGGATATTGGAATGATTACACACTGTCTCTCTGTATCTCTCACACTCTCTCTGTGTCTCTGTATCTCTCACGCCCTCTGTCTCTCTCTCTCTCTCTCTCTCTCTGTCTCTCTCTCTGTGTCTCTGTCTCTGTGTCTCTCTCTCTGTGTCTCTGTCTCTGTGTGTCTCTCTCTCTCTCTCTCTCTCTCTCTCTCTCTCTCTGTGTCTCTAACCTTTGACCTGATGTCTCCCAGGTGTTCCCGTTGGATTATGTCCTGATCACTGTCATCACCATGTACTTTGTGTTCACCTCCATGGCCGGCATCAGGAACTTGGGCATCTGGTTCTTCTGGATACGGGTCAGGACAGCTCCCCCCCCCCCCACACACACACACACACACACACACACACACACACACACACACTCGCCCGTTCATAGAGTATTCACAATAATTCACATAATAGAAGATTTGTATCATTATGTCTCATCTCATTGCTACATCTATGTGTGGAAGATGAACCTGCTTTCACTGTTTCTCCATGATTATCTAATCTAATCAAATCAAATTTATTTATGTAGCCCTTCGTACATCAGCTGATATCTCAAAGTGCTGTACAGGAACACAGCCTAAAACCCCAAACAGCAAGCAATGCAGGTGTCTGCATTATCTTTCAGACGTATCTATAACTGCATGTTTCCTGTCTCTATCACTTCCTAGAAGACATTCTCTATTGTTTTTAACTAGCTGGAAGACATGCTAATCTAACTGACAGCAGACATAATCACCTAACAGACATTATCACCTAACTGACAGCAGACATAATCACCTAACTGACAGCAGACATAATCACCTAACTGACAACAGCCGTAATCACCTAACCGACAACAGACATTATCACCTAACCGACAACAGACATTATCACCTAACCGACAGCTGACATTATCACCTAACTGACAACAGACATTATCACCTAACCGACAACAGACATTATCACCTAACCGACAGCTGACATTATCACCTAACTGACAACAGACATTATCACCTAACTGACAACAGACATTATCACCTAACTGACAGCAGACATTATCACCTAACTGACAACAGACATTATCACCTAACTGACAGCAGACGTTATCACCTAACTGACAACAGACGTAATCACCTAACTGACAACAGACGTAATCACCTAACTGACAGCTGACATTATCACCTAACTGACAACGGACATTATCACCTAACCGACAACAGACATTATCACCTAACCGACAACAGACATTATCACCTAACTGACAACAGACATTATCACCTAACTGACAGCAGACGTAATCACCTAACTGACAAGAGACGTAATCACCTAACTGACAACAGACGTAATCACCTAACTGACAGCAGACGCAATCACCTAACTGACGGCAGACGCAGTCACCTAACTGACAGCAGACGTAATCACCTAACTGACGACAGAGGTAATCACCTAACTGACAGCAGACGCAATCACCTAACTGACGGCAGACGCAGTCACCTAACTGACAGCAGACGTAATCACCTAACTGACGACAGACGTAATCACCTAACTGACGACAGACGTAATCACCTAACTGACAGCAGACGTAATCACCTAACTGACAGCAGACGTAATCACCTAACTGACAGCAGACGTAATCACCTAACTGACTGCAGACGTAATCACCTAACTGACTGCAGACGTAATCACCTAACTGACAACAGACGTAATCACCTAACTGACAACAGACATAATCACCTAACTGACAACAGACGTAATCACCTAACTGACAGCAGAGGTAATCACCTAACTGACAGCAGACATAATCACCTAACTGACAACAGAGGTAATCACCTAACTGACAGCAGACATAATCACCTAACAGACATTATCACCTAACTGACAGCAGACATAATCACCTAACTGACAGCAGACATAATCACCTAACTGACAACAGCCGTAATCACCTAACCGACAACAGACATTATCACCTAACCGACAACAGACATTATCACCTAACCGACAGCTGACATTATCACCTAACTGACAACAGACATTATCACCTAACCGACAACAGACATTATCACCTAACCGACAGCTGACATTATCACCTAACTGACAACAGACATTATCACCTAACTGACAACAGACATTATCACCTAACTGACAGCAGACATTATCACCTAACTGACAACAGACATTATCACCTAACTGACAGCAGACGTTATCACCTAACTGACAACAGACGTAATCACCTAACTGACAACAGACGTAATCACCTAACTGACAGCTGACATTATCACCTAACTGACAACGGACATTATCACCTAACCGACAACAGACATTATCACCTAACCGACAACAGACATTATCACCTAACTGACAACAGACATTATCACCTAACTGACAGCAGACGTAATCACCTAACTGACAAGAGACGTAATCACCTAACTGACAACAGACGTAATCACCTAACTGACAGCAGACGCAATCACCTAACTGACGGCAGACGCAGTCACCTAACTGACAGCAGACGTAATCACCTAACTGACGACAGAGGTAATCACCTAACTGACAGCAGACGCAATCACCTAACTGACGGCAGACGCAGTCACCTAACTGACAGCAGACGTAATCACCTAACTGACGACAGACGTAATCACCTAACTGACGACAGACGTAATCACCTAACTGACAGCAGACGTAATCACCTAACTGACAGCAGACGTAATCACCTAACTGACAGCAGACGTAATCACCTAACTGACTGCAGACGTAATCACCTAACTGACTGCAGACGTAATCACCTAACTGACAACAGACGTAATCACCTAACTGACAACAGACATAATCACCTAACTGACAACAGACGTAATCACCTAACTGACAGCAGAGGTAATCACCTAACTGACAGCAGACATAATCACCTAACTGACAACAGAGGTAATCACCTAACTGACTGCAGACGTAATCACCTAACTGACAACAGACGTAATCACCTAACTGACAACAGACGTAATCACCTAACTGACAACAGACGTAATCACCTAACTGACGACAGACGTAATCACCTAACTGACGACAGACGTAATCACCTAACTGACAACAGACGTAATCACCTAACTGACGACAGAGGTAATCACCTAACTGACGACAGAGGTAATCACCTAACTGACAGCAGACGCAATCACCTAACTGACGGCAGACGCAGTCACCTAACTGACAGCAGACGTAATCACCTAACTGACGACAGACGTAATCACCTAACTGATGACAGACATTATCACCTAACTGACGACAGACATAATAACCTAACTGACAGCAGACGTAATCACCTAACTGACAACAGAGGTAATCACCTAACTGACTGCAGACGTAATCACCTAACTGACTGCAGACGTAATCACCTAACTGACAACAGACGTAATCACCTAACTGACAACAGACGTAATCACCTAACTGACGACAGACGCAGTCACCTAACTGACGACAGACGTAATCACCTAACTGACAACAGACGTAATCACCTAACTGACGACAGAGGTAATCACCTAACTGACGACAGAGGTAATCACCTAACTGACAGCAGACGCAATCACCTAACTGACGGCAGACGCAGTCACCTAACTGACAGCAGACGTAATCACCTAACTGACGACAGACGTAATCACCTAACTGATGACAGACATTATCACCTAACTGACGACAGACATAATAACCTAACTGACAGCAGACGTAATCACCTAACTGACAACAGAGGTAATCACCTAACTGACTGCAGACGTAATCACCTAACTGACTGCAGACGTAATCACCTAACTGACAACAGACGTAATCACCTAACTGACAACAGACGTAATCACCTAACTGACGACAGACGTAATCACCTAACTGACAGCAGACGTAATCACCTAACTGACAACAGAGGTAATCACCTAACTGACTGCAGACGTAATCACCTAACTGACAACAGACGTAATCATGAACTGAACTGTGTTGTCTGACAGCAGACATACTAATCTAACTGAACTGTGTTGTCTGACAGCAGACATACTAATCTAACTGAACTGTGTTGTCTGACAGCAGACATACTAATCTAACTGAACTGTGTTGTCTGACAGCAGACATACTAATCTAACTGAACTGTGTTGTCTGACAGCAGACATACTAATCTAACTGAACTGTGTTGTCTGACAGCTGTACAAGATCAGACCCAAGAGAACCCGTCCCCAGGCCCTCCTCTTCCTCTGCATGATTCTACTGCTGATTGTCCTTCACACCAGCTTCATGATCTACAGCCTGGCCCCGCAGTACGTCATGTACGGGAGCCAGAACTACCTGCTGCAGGTGACCCCAGGCTGGGTGTGTGGGGGAGGGCTGGGTGTGTCTGGGGATGGGGTATGTGTGTGTGTGTGTGTCTGGGCGGTCTGGGGTGGGGTGGAGGGGGTGGGGGTGTGTCTGGGGGGGTCAATCAATCAATCAAATGTATTTATAAAGACCTTCTTACATCAGCTGATGTCACAAAGTGCTGTACAAAAACCCAGCCTAAAATCCCAAACAGCAAGCAATGCAGGTGTAGAAGCACAATGGCTAGGAAAAACTCCCTAGAAAGCCCAGAACCTAGGAAGAAACCTAGAGAGGAACCAGGCTATGGGGGTGGTCAGTCCTCTTTTGGCTGTGCCGGGTGGAGATTATAACAGAACATGGCCAAGATGTTAAAATGTTCATAGATGACCAGCAGGGTCAAATAATAATAATCACAGTGGTTGTCGAGGGTGCAACAGGTCAGCACCTCAGGAGTAAATGTCAGTTGGCTTTTCATAGCCGATCATTCAGAGTATCTCTACCGCTCCTGCTGTCTCTAGAGAGTTGAAAACAGCAGGTCTGGGACAGATAGCGCGTCCGGTGAACAGGTCAGGGTTCCATAGCCGCAGGCAGAACAGTTGAATCTGGAGCAGCAGCACGACCAGGTGGACTTGGGACAGCAAGGAGTCATCATGCCAGGTAGTCCTGAGGCATGGTCCTAGGGCTCAGGTCCTCCAAGACAGTGAAAGAAAGAGAGAAAAAGAAAGAGAGAATTAGAGAGAGCATACTTAAATTCACACAGGATACCGGATAAGACAGGAGAAATACTCCAGATATAACAGACTGACCCTAGCCCCCCGACACAAACTACTGCAGAGTAAATATTGGAGGCTGAGGCAGTAGGGGTTGGGAGACACTGTGGCCCCGTCTGACGATACCCCCGAACATTGCCAAACAGGCAGGATATAACCCCACCCACTTTGCCAAAGCACAGCCCCCACACCGTTAGAGGCATATCTTCAACCACCAACGTACCATCCTGAGACAAGGCCGAGTATAGTCCACAAAGATCTCCGCCACGGCACAACCCAAGGGGGGGGAGGGGGCCAACCCAGACAGGACGACCACATCAGTGACTCAACCCACTCAAGTGACGCACCCCTGCTAGGGACGGCATGGAAGAGCACCAGTAAGCCAGTGACTTAGCCCCTGTAATAGGGTTAAAGGCAGAGAATCCCAGTGGAGAGGGGGGAACCGGCCAGGCAGAGGCAGCAAGGGCAGTTCGTTGCTCCAGTGCCTTTCCGTTCACCTTCACACTCCTGGGCCAGACTACACTCAATCATAGGACCTACTGAAGATATGAGTCTTCAATAAAGACTTAAAGGTTGAGACCAAGTCTGCGTCTCTCACATGGGTAGGCAGACCATTCCACAAAAATTTAGCTCAATAGGAGAAAGCCCTGCCTCCAGCTGTTTGCTTAGAAATTCTAGGGACAGTAAGGAGACCTGCATCTTGTGACCATAGGGTACATGTAGGTATGTACTGCAGGACCAATTCAGAAAGATAAGTAGGAGCAAGCTCATGTAATTCTTTGTAGGTTAGCAGTAAAACCTTGAAATCAGCCCTTGCCTTAACAGGAAGCCAGTGTAGAGATGCTAGCACTGGAGTAATATGATCAAACGTTTTGGTTCTAGTCAAGATTCTAGCAGCCGTGTTTAGCACTAACTGAAGTTTATTTAGTGCTTTATCCGGGTAGCCCGGAAAGTAGAGCATTGCAGTAGTCTAACCTAGAAGTGACAAAAGCATGGATTAACTTTTCTGCATCATTTTTGGACAGAAAGTTTCTGATTTTTACAATGTTCCGCAGATGGAAAAAAGCTGTCCTTGAAATAGTCTTGATATGTTCTTCAAAAGGTTGAGAGTGTCTGGGGGGGAGGGGTCATATCTTGTGTTAAAAAAAAGCAAGTCATTAATAATGTTAGAACTCTAAGCAAAGATATTTTAATGAGTGCAAATCCTCATCACAAACACACACCAATACTGTTCACCCCTATACCCAGCCTCATTCATCATCTCTCTCTCTGTCCTTAATACCATTGTCTCCTTCTGATCCATTGGAACAGGGAACCAGGGGATTTATACCTTAAACCCTGCTATAACATTCTTCCATTTGGGTTTCACTGTCAATTTGGGTGGATTATATCTAACAAACTGAAGGAGTGAGGAGTGAGGGTTCCATCCTCCTGAATCCTCCTGAAGGAGTGAGGGTTCCATCCTCCTGAATGAGTGAGGGTTCCATCCTCCTGAAGGTGTGATGGTTCCATCCTCTTGAATCCTCGTGAAGGAGTGAGGGTTCCATCCTCCTGATGGAGTAAGGGTTACATCCTCCTGACTCCTCCTGAAGGAGAGTGGGTTCCATTCTCCTGACTCCTCCTGAAGGAGTGAGGGTTCCATCCTCCTGAATCCTCCTAAAAGAGTGAGGGTTCCATCCTCCTGAATCCTCCTGAAGGAGTAAGGTTTACATCCTCCCAAATCTTCCTGAAGGAGTGAGGGTTCCATCCTCCTGAATCCTCCTGAAGGAGTGAGGGTTCCATCCTCCTGAATCCTCCTGAAGGAGTGAGGGTTCCATCCTCCTGAATCCTCCTGAAGGAGTGAGGTTTACATCCTCCTGAATCCTCCTAAAGGCTTTGGTTCATGATTGGTTGAAGGATAAACATGTGCTTTTAAATGTAAATTGCAGCACAACAAAATATGATAACGAACAGTTCTTATATTAGCTACATTAGTTGCATTAGTGCATTAGCTGCCTTAGCCTCATTAGCTACATTAACTACATTAGTGCATTAACTACATTAGCTGCCTTAGCCTCATTAGCTAGATTAGCCTCATTAGCCACATTAGCTACATTAGCTGCCTTAGCCTCATTAGCCACATTAGCCTCATTAGCTACCTTAGCTGCCTTAGCTACACACCTTGGTGGAATACAATGATGACCATACATGTTTTATTTTCTAGATTGCAGTTGAGTTGAATGGAAAACTGTGTACGCTTAGTTAGTTTAAGTGCACATCCTTCATATTATAGCAAACAAACAGTACTGGATACTTTGTTTGCTATGGAGAAGAGAAACATGCCTCTTTTTGTGTGTGTGTTTGATCAGAGCCCGATGCCACCAGAGAATAATACCACTTGGACTACCAAGACCTGTGATGCCGACGCACCTCAAGGTAAGACTGCCAGCTACACACACACACACACACACACACACACACACACACACACACACACACACACGAAGACTATCTCTAGCAGTACAGCAAGATGCTATATTTTTTCCATACGTAGAGACCTACCAGTCCATCAGAGGAAAGAGAGGATAAAGAAGGAAGCGTGTAATATATAATGAACACATTAGAATATATGATCAATGTTTAATATCTCACAAAAGGGCTACATCTCAAATGGCACCCTATTCCCTATTTAGTGCACTACTTTCTACCATGGGCCTTGGTCAAAAGTATTGCACTAAATAAGGACTGGGGTGGCATTTTGGACACAGTCAAAGAGATGGTGGTGTAGAGGCGAGTTATCCTCATGCCCAACAGTGGTACACAAGACCTTCTTTGGTATCATTCATTATTCAACCAGGATGAATTAATGTCAAGGACAAGCATTTACTGATGGATTACATAGGCCTCCTAGCCTCCTCAACAGTTACTACGGTGAAGTCAGCCATGCAGACACAAACGGGAATATGCATCATTCCTATTCCAGCGAGCTGGATCACATGCATTTATTCATCCTGCCTAATGCTCGAGGCAGAGCGGGCCTGTCTTAGAAAGTGTATGTTTCCCAAATGGCACCCTATTCCTTATATAGTGCACTACATTAGACAGAGAGCCTTATCAAAAGTAGTGCACTATATAGGGCAGGGGTATTCAACTCTTACCCTACGAGGTCCGGAGCCTGCAGGGTTTTCTGTTCTACCTGATAATGAATTGCACCCACCTGGTGTCCCAGGTCTAAATCAGTCCCTGTGTTTTCCACGTTTGGGAGGAAGTGCTGAGGGACGAAGGTGGCTCAGAGGGAGAGATGTGGGGATACAGTACTTCAGAGAAGTTGGAGTTGTAAGGTGGCTCAGAGGGAGAGATGTGGGGATACAGTACTTCAGAGAAGTTGGAGTTGTAAGGTGGCTCAAAGGGAGAGATGTGGGGATACAGTACTTCAGAGAAGTTGGAGTTGTAAGGTGGCTCAAAGGGAGAGATGTGGGGATACAGTACTTCAGAGAAGTTGGAGTTGTAAGGTGGCTCAGAGGGAGATATGTGGGGATACAGTACTTCAGAGAAGTTGGAGTTGTAAGGTGGCTCAGAGGTAGAGATGTGGGGATACAGTACTTCAGAGAAGTTGGAGTTGTAAGGTGGCTCAGAGGTAGAGATGTGGGGATACAGTACTTCAGAGAAGTTGGAGTTGTAAGGTGGCTCAGAGGGAGATATGTGGGGATACAGTACTTCAGAGAAGTTGGAGTTGTAAGGTGGCTCAGAGGGAGAGATGTGGGGATACAGTACTTCAGAGAAGTTGGAGTTGTAAGGTGACTCAGAGGGAGAGATGTGGGGATACAGTACTTCAGAGAAGTTGGAGTTGTAAGGTGGCTCAAAGGGAGAGATGTGGGGATACAGTACTTCAGAGAAGTTGGAGTTGTAAGGTGACTCAGAGGTAGAGATGTGGGGATACAGTACTTCAGAGAAGTTGGAGTTGTAATGTCTACCGCTGTCAGACGCCTCTTCACTCAAAATCCAAAATGCGTGTATAGACCATATCACTGTATTTGTGTATCAGCAGTTGACTGTTTTTAGTCCAGACAAAATAAACCCCCATCAGAGAGGCTGAAAGGAAAGAAGCTCTGAGCTGGTGCAGGTGGCTCACAGGGTGAGAGGTTGGATACAGTGGTCTAGTGGAGTTGGTCGTGGCTATTTTTAACCCACACTGGGTGGTTGCACCAACTGAAATTCTAATGATTTTAGATTAGAGCTAATGTAGATTTTGTAAAATCAACCACTAACAAACATACCGGTCGGCTGTTGTTTTTGTTCTTTTGCGACCTCTGAAATATTAGCTTGTGCATAATGAAAACAAGTAATTAGAATGTTAAAAGTCAAAGTCCAAAAGTAAACGAGTAATTAACTACAAAGTGTGTGTGTTTTTGTGATTGAGGTCAATCTAGTGTATCACGTGACAGAGTAATTAGCTAATATAATAGTGACCAGACTTATAGTGCCTTCAGGAAGTGTTCACTCCCCTTGACTTTTCCCACATTTTGTTGTTACAGCCTGAATTTAAAATTGATTACATTTAGAGTTTGTGTCTTTGGCCTGCACACAATACTCCATAATGTCAAATCAAATCAAATCAAATTTTATTTGTCACATACACATGGTTAGCAGATGTTAATGCGAGTGTAGCGAAATGCTTGTGCTTCTAGTTCCGACAATGCAGTAATAACCAACAAGTAATCTAACTAACAATTCCAAAACTACTGTCTTGTACACAGTGTAAGGGGATAAAGAATATGTACATAAGGATATATGAATGAGTGATGGTACAGAGCAGCATAGGCAAGATACAGTAGATGGTATCGAGTACAGTATGTACAAATGAGATGAGTATGTAAACAAAGTGGCATAGTTTAAAGTGGCTAGTGATACATGTATTACATAAGGATACAGTCGATGATATAGAGTACAGTATATACGTATGCATATGAGATGAATAATGTAGGGTAAGTAACATTATATAAGGTAGCATTGTTTAAAGTGGCTAGTGATATATTTACATAATTTCCCATCAATTCCCATTATTAAAGTGGCTGGAGTTGAGTCAGTGTCAGTGTGTTGGCAGCAGCCACTCAATGTTAGTGGTGGCTGTTTAACAGTCTGATGGCCTTGAGATAGAAGCTGTTTTTCAGTCTCTCGGTCCCAGCTTTGATGCACCTGTACTGACCTCGCCTTCTGGATGATAGCGGGGTGAACAGGCAGTGGCTCGGGTGGTTGATGTCCTTGATGATCTTTATGGCCTTCCTGTGACATCGGGTGGTGTAGGTGTCCTGGAGGGCAGGTAGTTTGCCCCCGGTGATGCGTTGTGCAGACCTCACCACCCTCTGGAGAGCCTTACGGTTGAGGGCGGAGCAGTTGCCGTACCAGGCGGTGATACAGCCCGCCAGGATGCTCTCGATTGTGCATTTGTAGAAGTTTGTGAGTGCTTTTGGTGACAAGCCAAATTTCTTCAGCCTCCTGAGGTTGAAGAGGCGCTGCTGCGCCTTCTTCACAATGCTGTCTGTGTGAGTGGACCAATTCAGTTTGTCTGTGATGTGTATGCCGAGGAACTTAAAACTTGCTACCCTCTCCACTACTGTTCCATCGATGTGGATAGGGGGGTGTTCCCTCTGCTGTTTCCTGAAGTCCACAATCATCTCCTTAGTTTTGTTGACGTTGAGTGTGAGGTTATTTTCCTGACACCACACTCCGAGGGCCCTCACCTCCTCCCTGTAGGCCGTCTCGTCGTTGTTGGTAATCAAGCCTACCACTGTTGTGTCGTCCGCAAACTTGATGATTGAGTTGGAGGCGTGCGTGGCCACGCAGTCGTGGGTGAACAGGGAGTACAGGAGAGGGCTCAGAACGCACCCTTGTGGGGCCCCAGTGTTGAGGATCAGCGGGGAGGAGATGTTGTTGCCTACCCTCACCACCTGGGGGCGGCCCGTCAGGAAGTCCAGTACCCAGTTGCACAGGGCGGGGTCGAGACCCAGGGTCTCGAGCTTGATGACGAGCTTGGAGGGTACTAACAAGAATTATGTTTTTTTGACATTTCTACAAATGAAAAGCTGAAATGTCTTGAGTCAAGAATGGGGCGGCAGGGTAGCCTAGTGGTTAGAGCGTTGGACTAGTAACCGAAAGGTTTCATGTTCAAATCCCCGAGCTGACATGGTACAAATCTGTCATTCTGCCCCTGAACAGGCAGTTAACCCACTGTTCCTAGGCCGTCATTGAAAATAAGAATTTGTTCTTAACTTCACTAGTTAAATAAAGGTAAAAGAAGGATTCAATCCCTTTGTTCTGGCAAACCTGATGGATCAACATATGTTAAGGAGTGAAAATGTGCTTCGCGTGTCGCATAATACACCCAGTCACTACAAAGATACAGACGTCCTTCCTAACTCGGTTGCCTGAGAGGAAGGAAACTGCTCAGGTATTTCACCATGAGGCCAATGGTGACTTTAGAACAGTTACTGAGTTTAATGGAGAAACCTGAGGATGGATCAACAACAT
Organism: Oncorhynchus mykiss; assembly: GCF_013265735.2. Lineage (NCBI taxonomy): Eukaryota > Metazoa > Chordata > Actinopteri > Salmoniformes > Salmonidae > Oncorhynchus > Oncorhynchus mykiss. The sequence continues at coordinate 85,817,369 of NC_048565.1, forward strand.
TGTAGTTACTCCACAATACTAACCTAAATGACAGAGTGAAAAGAAAGAAGCCTGTACAGATTAAAAATATTCCAACTCATGCTTCCTGTTTGCAAAAAAAGTCAAATAAAACAGCAAAAGAATGTGGCATTTTCTCAAGCATCAGGTTATGGAATCTTTTAGTCCTAGAAGAAAACCTTGTTCAGTCTGCTTTCCACCAGACACTGGAAGACAAATTAACCTTTCAGCTGGACAACAACCTGAAACACAAGGCCAAATATACATTGGAGTTGCTTACCAAGACAACGTTGAGTAGCCTAGTTACAGTTTTGACTTAAATCGGCTTGAAAATCTATTGCAAGACTTGAAAATGGCTCTCCAGCAATGATCAGCAACCAACTTAACAGAGCTTGAAGAATTGTAAAAATAAAAATGTGCAAATATTGCACAATCCAGGTGTGCAAAGCTCTTAGTCTCACAGCTGTAATCTCTCCCAGAAAGACTCGCTGCTGTAATCACAGCCAATGGTGATACTAACATGTATTGACTCATGTCTGTATTTCATTTTCAATAAATGTGTAAACATTTCTAAAAACATGTTTTCACTTTGTTCATGATGGGCTATTATGTATAAAATATATACTGTATATTTAATCCATTTTCAATTCAGGCAGTAACACAACAAAATGTTTAAGTCAAGGGGGTGTGAATACTTCCCGATGGTGTTCCATTACAGATATGTATTGTATTCTGAGTACGTATTCATATCGCTACATTAAGGATTCGTCTATGATTTCTCAAACAACAGACCTTTTACATAATCATGTAATTCCTTCATTTGACAGAAGGTTTGCCGTTTTGGAATGTCACAGATTCACAGAAGGCCTATAGAAAGCTTTCATAGGGAGCGAGGAATGTAATGCTTGGATGACTTGGGTTGTCCTTTTGGCCCACGACATCCAGAGGAGTGCACTCATATGTAGCTCTGGAATTATAATTCAACTGAGCTGGGAATATGTAGCTAGTGTCAATATGTCAGTGAACGAGCGAGAGGCAGCCAAGCTTTCATAATGTATTGAAGACAGTTATTCTCTCAGTGAACCAATGAGAGAGAGACAACCAAGCTTTCATAATGTATTGAAGACAGTTCTTCTCTCAGTGAACCAACGAGAGAGAGACAACCAAGCTTTCATAATGTATTAAAGACAGTTCTTCTCTCAGTGAACCAACGAGAGAGAGAGACAACCAAGCTTTCATAATGTATGGAAGACAGTTCTTCTCTCAGTGAACCAATGAGAGAGAGAGAGAGACAACCAAGCTTTCGTAATGTATTGAAGACAGTTCTTCTCTCAGTGAACCAATGAGAGAGAGAGAGAGACAACCAAGCTTTCATAATGTATTGAAGACAGTTCTTCTCTCAGTGAACCAATGAGAGAGAGAGAGAGGCAACCAAGCTTTCATAATGTATTGAAGACAGTTCTTCTCTCAGTGAACCAATGAGAGAGAGAGAGAGACAACCAAGCTTTCATAATGTATTGAAGACAGTTCTTCTCTCAGTGAACCAACGAGAGAGAGAGACAACCAAGCTTTCATAATGTATTGAAGACAGTTCTTCTCTCAGTGAACCAACGAGAGAGAGAGGCAACCAAGCTTTCATAATGTATTGAAGACAGTTCTTCTCTCAGTGAACCAACGAGAGAGAGAGGCAACCAAGCTTTCATAATGTATTGAAGACAGTTCTTCTCTCAGTGAACCAACGAGAGAGAGAGACAACCAAGCTTTCATAATGTATGGAAGACAGTTCTTCTCTCAGTGAACCAACGAGAGAGAGAGACAACCAAGCTTTCATAATGTATTGAAGACAGTTCTTCTCTCAGTGAACCAACGAGAGAGAGAGACAACCAAGCTTTCATAATGTATGGAAGACAGTTCTTCTCTCAGTGAACCAACGAGAGAGAGAGACAACCAAGCTTTCATAATGTATTGAAGACAGTTCTTCTCTCAGTGAACCAACGAGAGAGAGAGACAACCAAGCTTTCATAATGTATTGAAGACAGTTCTTCTCTCAGTGAACCAACGAGAGAGAGAGAGGCAACCAAGCTTTCATAATGTATTGAAGACAGTTCTTCTCTCAGTGAACCAACGAGAGAGAGAGAGACAACCAAGCTTTCATAATGTATTGAAGACAGTTCTTCTCTCAGCACAAGGAACAGTTGTCATGATTTAAGTGAAGGCTACATAAAGGAGTTGATCAGTCTAATCGGTTGAAGTTTCCTGTTTATTTCAACCACTTCAGCACCGTTGCCAACAAATGAAAGGCATCTCTGTTTTACACACCCTCTCGTCAGGATACAGATCGTATATTACATGTCTGAATGTTTGGATGAGTGAGAGAGAGAGATTGATTATCTTAAGTATTGGCCGCAGAGGCAGCACAGAACATGCATCCCTCTTGTTAGTGAGGAATATAGCATTTGAATCTTGGACACAGTTTGACTTGTTAGTGAATACAGTATCATGTGACTCTTGGACCCAGTTTGACTTGTTAGTGAATACAGTATCATGTGACTCTTGGACCCAGTTTGGGCTTCCTGTCTGTCACAATGAAGCATCAATCTGCTGCACAGAAGCTGCTCTGCGGGGTTACCACAAATCAATCCTTCTCCAGTCGACTTCACAGTTTAAACCGACGCTATTTTTCACCCTCCGCTTGCCAGATATCACAGCCTCACAATCTGTTTGTGTGGGTTTGGCCTTTCCCATCTGTGGTCACACTCTGTAACCATCCCTCCCTCGCCGCCCACCAGCAGTATCTGGATAAAGCTTCTCTCACACACACGCACGTACTGTACTTTACTGTACTGTACTGTAGCAGCAGCTGGTTCCACATCAGGTTATGTACTGTAGCAGCTACTGACTCTACATCAGGTTATGTACTGTAGCAGCTACTGACTCTACATCAGGTTATGTACTGTAGCAGCTACTGACTCCACATCAGGTTATGTACTGAAGCAGCTACTGGCTCCACATCAGGTTATGTACTGTAGCAGCTACTGGTTCCACATCAGGTTATGTACTGTAGCAGCTACTGACTCCACATCAGGTTATGTACTGTAGCAGCTACTGGCTCCACATCAGGTTATGTACTGTAGCAGCTACTGACTCTACATCAGGTTATGTACTGTAGCAGCTACTGACTCCACATCAGGTTATGTACTGTAGCAGCTACTGACTCCACATCAGGTTATGTACTGTAGCAGCAGCTGGCTCCACATCAGGTTATGTACTGTAGCAGCTACTGGCTCCACATCAGGTTATGTACTGTAGCAGCTACTGACTCCACATCAGGTTATGTACTGTAGCAGCTACTGGTTCCACATCAGGTTATGTACTGTAGCAGCAGCTGACTCCACATCAGGTTATGTACTGTAGCAGCTACTGACTCCACATCAGGTTATGTACTGTAGCAGCTACTGGCTCCACATCAGGTTATGTACTGTAGCAGCTACTGACTCTACATCAGGTTATGTACTGTAGCAGCTACTGACTCCACATCAGGTTATGTACTGTAGCAGCTACTGATTCCACATCAGGTTATGTACTGTAGCAGCTACTGACTCCACATCAGGTTATGTACTGTAGCAGCAGCTGGCTCCACATCAGGTTATGTACTGTAGCAGCTACTGACTCCACATCAGGTTGTGTACTGTAGTGCTTCTAACGCTATGAGAGATGTTAGTGCCTCACTAGGAAGCTATAGACATTGGCGCTACTGAAAGCTAGCAAACTGTTGTGTTTATGCATTCAATGTATGTATTTTATGAAAATTTTGCACTCCGGCTAAGACGAACACTTTACAGGGGGAGCAGTATTTGTGGCTATATTGAGACATGTTTGCGTGATGTTCTAGAAACATTTCGTAGCGTTTTCACAGTCCAGTAAGCTGTTGAATGACACCTTGGTTGAGACAGGATGTGGGTCCTCAGACATGTTATTTGAGCAACACACGGTAGCGTTTGCACAGTATATTAAACTGTGGGATGACAACTTGCTCTGTCCTGGATGGGGATTTGTGAGGAGGATGTGTGTGAGGACATGTGTGGGATGCTGCGGTATGAGGCTGTGTGTGTTTGTATGTGTGAGGTGCTACGGTATAAAACCTTTTGGACTACCTCCAGCTAAATTGGTTGCAGAGAGCAAACACTATAAGCCCTGGATGTTGACCAACCCAGTGGAGATGCACAGGGCAGACAGAGGAGATGATTCTCAGGGTTCAGCTCTTAGAAATGGCATAGCTCTTAGCGAAGAAGCATTAGAAAATAGACAACATTTTAACGGAACATGTCCATTCCAACTTGGCTTATGTAACACTTTCAGCTACTTAGGAGGGAATGTGTAGCCTCTAAGTGCATCAGAGCATGATACTTGAAATACAGCTTACTGTTTGAAGCACGGTATTAACCCAAAGGGACTCTAGCAAATGCATTGAAATAATGTGTAAAGCCCACTACACTGGAAAGTGTTTTAGCAGGAGAAATAGTGACGTGTGGATTGAGGGGACAGTGGAAGCCAGTGGCTGAGGGGACAGTGGAAGCCAGTGGCTGAGGGGACAGTGGAAGCCAGTGGCTGAGGGGACAGTGTAAGCCAGTGGCTGAGGGGACAGTGGAAACCAGTGGCTGAGGGGACAGTGAAAGCCAGTGGCTGAGGGGACAGTGGAAGCCAGTGGCTGAGGGGACAGTGGAAGCCAGTGGCTGAGGGGACAGTGGAAGCCAGTGGCTGAGGGGACAGTGGAAGCCAGTGGCTGAGGGGGGTAGTGAAAGCCAGTGGCTGAGGTGGACAGTGAAAGCCAGTGGCTGAGGGGGGACAGTGGAAGCAAGTGGCTGAGGGGACAGTGGAAGCAAGTGGCTGAGGGGACAGTGGAAGCCAGTGGCTGAGGGGACAGTGGAAGCCAGTGGCTGAGGGGACATTGGAAGCCAGTGGCTGAGGGGGGTAGTGAAAGCCAGTGGCTGAGGGGATAGCCAGGTCTTTGAGGTCAGCATGCTGAGGGTGTGCACTGGCATCCTTCAACCACTGTATCTTTCCACCACACGACCTAGGCAGCACAGGAACATCCTCATGGTAGATCAGAACAGTAATGATGTACTCTTTATGAACACACCCATGATGCACCACAAAGATACAACCCATATTACTGTATGATCAGAATGTGAGGGCTCATGACCTTCAGATGTTCAGAATTACACACCTGTTTGGAAAGTGAATGGAAAGGTGTACCCAAAAGAAGAGGATATGGAGCCCCTAGTTGTATTTCTCCCGTTATCCTCAGAGCCATACAATTCTGTCTATAGAAGCAGTATACATGCATGTATATTTATGGCTGTGGTTATCCCTGCCTGCCTTCCCTGTATGCCCAAGTCCATTGCCCACTAGCTGTTCACCAGGGAGCATATCCAATGTCAAGTTATTGAGACACTGCCAGGCTTTTATACAACGGGACATGTACCGACTCCTCCGACCAGCCTATATGCTTTAAACACTAGCGAGCCAAGTGCAGCCGTACTGTGCTGGCCTGATTATGCATCCACCGTAGTGGTTTGAACCGTGGTGGAAAGGACAATGTGAAACAGTAAGAGCCAGCACAGTATGGTTTGGGTTGGCGCTGTAGTGTGAAAAGGGTATGACAGTACCAGCCTGGGCCTCTTTTGGCCGTCTCGCATAACAGCCGTTAGCACAACGGACTAGGAAGTGTCCAGCTGAGACAACACATGGGACTGGGAGGGACCGTCAGTGCCCACCAGAAACGGACATGATGTTGCCACACTTCAAAGAGTAGGCCAGAGTCTGGTTGCGATTGGAATGGGGAGAGATTTGAACACACTCCCTGTCAGTACCAACCCTTTGCTCTGTAGAGTGTAGTGTTGGGGCACAGATCAATCCAAGCCTTTAAGAGCGTCAATGTGTCTTTTCCGTGAGGGTGGCGGTGTCTTTTTGGTTGTGAGACAGAGGAAGGGAGGCTTTAAATCACAACTTCATGTTGTCTCTTCCATGAACACGCATTTCCTTTGTGAGATCAATAGGTCTCCTTGACAAAGTGATACAGGGGCAAGATGTCAACTAGAATTCAGTTTCCACATCCACTATTTTCTCAGATGTGTCCATGTCAATTATTTCATTATCAATTCATTAGGTTCTACTCATCTCTTTTGAACACCGTGATCAAACAACAATGAATGTTTGCTACTTCTCTCTCTCTTGAAAGCCGTATCCTCAGACCTGGGGACCAGCCACACTCCTAGCAGGACCTGTTACCTTCTGAACTGACAGAGAAGAGGAACTTTCATCACACTTGGAGAAGTTCATTTGAATCATGTTTAGTTACAGAGGAACCCGGTCAGCGAAGAAGAATGATTCTCGCTCTCCGTTTCGTTTTATTCAATTCAAAGGGCTTTATTGGGAAACATGTTTACATTGCCAAAGCAAGTGAAATAGATAATAAACAAAAGTGAAATAAGCCATCAGTAATGAACAGTAAACATAGCTCTCTCCAGTCTTACAGTAATGGATAATATTATCATGTATCTCGGTCGCCACAGCGAGACACGAGCCCTACAGCCTATGCTTCTGCAAGATCAAGTGGGTTACCATGGCTACCACTCAGCAAGTTTTCCATGGTGAAACAGGGGGTGTTTCAATACGTTCAGCTCCAAATCAAAATGACTGAGACATGAAATGCTTTCTGCTCTCTTCTCCCTTAGTGAGATTGGGGTTGACTGACTGTTGTACCTGAGATTCCTACATGGTTCTGATGACTCAGTGTGTTAGTTAGAGCACGAGGCTTATCTAGCAACACCAGGGTTAGAGCACGGGGCTTAGATAGCAACACCAGGGTTAGAGCATGGGGCTTAGCTAGCAACACTAGGGTTAGAGCACAAGGCTTATCTAGCAACACCAGGGTTAGAGCATGAGGCTTATCTAGCAACACCAGGGTTAAAGCACAAGGCTTATCTAGCAACACCAGGATTAGAGCATGGTGCTTAGCTAGCAACACCAAGGTTAGAGCATGGGGCTAAACTAGCAACACCAGGGTTAAAGCATGGTGCTTAAATAGCAACACTAGGGTTAGAGCACAAGGCTTATCTAGCAACACCAGGGTTAGAGCATGAGGCTTATCTAGCAACACCAGGGTTAAAGCACGAGGCTTATCTAGCAACACCAGGGTTAGAGCATGGGGCTTAGATAGCAACACCAATGTTAGAGCACGAGGCTTATCTAGCAACACCAGGGTTAAAGCACAAGGCTTATCTAGCAACACCAGGATTAGAGCATGGTGCTTAGCTAGCAACACCAAGGTTAGAGCATGGGGCTTAGCTAGCAACACCAGGATTAGACCATGGTGCTTAGCTAGCAACACCAGGGTTAGAGCAGGGTGCTTAGCTAGCAACACCAGGGTTAAAGCATGGTGCTTAAATAGCAACACTAGGGTTAGAGCACAAGGCTTATCTAGCAACACCAGGGTTAGAGCATGAGGCTTATCTAGCAACACCAGGGTTAAAGCACGAGGCTTATCTAGCAACACCAGGGTTAGAGCATGGGGCTTAGATAGCAACACCAATGTTAGAGCACGAGGCTTATCTAGCAACACCAGGGTTAAAGCACAAGGCTTATCTAGCAACACCAGGATTAGAGCATGGTGCTTAGCTAGCAACACCAAGGTTAGAGCATGGGGCTTAGCTAGCAACACCAGGATTAGACCATGGTGCTTAGCTAGCAACACCAGGGTTAGAGCAGGGTGCTTAGCTAGCAACACCAAGGTTAGATCATGGGGCTTAGCTAGCAACACCAGGATTAGAGCATGGTGCTTAAATAGCAACACCAGGGTTAAAGCATGGTGCTTAAATAGCAACACCAGGGTTAAAGCATGGTGCTTAAATAGCAACACCAGGGTTAAAGCATGGTGCTTAAATAGCAACACCAGGATTAGAGCATGGTGCTTAAATAGCAACACCAGGATTAGAGCATGGTGCTTAAATAGCAACACCAGGGTTAAAGCATGGTGCTTAAATAGCAACACCAGGGTTAGAGCATGGTGCTAAGCTAGCAACACCAGGGTTAGAGCATGGTGCCTAAATGGCAACACCAGGGTTAAAGCATGGTGCTAAGCTAGCAACACCAGGGTTAAAGCATGGTGCTTAAATAGCAACACCAGGGTCAGAGCATGGAGCTTAAATAACAACACCAGGGTTAGAGCATGAGGCTTAGCTAGCAACACCAAGGTTAGATCATGGGGCTTAGCTAGCAACACCAGGTTTAGAGAATGGTGCTAAGATAGCAACACCAGGGTTTAAGCATGGTCCCTAGCTAGCAACACCAGGTGTGTGGGTTGGAGCATGGTTCTGAGCTAGCAACACCAGGGTTAGAGCATGGTGCTAAACTAGCAACACAAGGGTTAAAGCATGGTGCTTAAATAGCAACACCAGGGTTAAAGCATGGTGCTTAAATAGCAACACCAGGATTAGAGCATTGTGCTTAAATAGCAACACCAGGATTAGAGCATGGTGCTTAAATAGCAACACCAGGATTAGAGCATGGTGCTTAAATAGCAACACCAGGGTTAGAGCATGGTGCTTAAATAGCAACACCAGGATTAGAGCAGGGTGCTTAAATAGCAACACCAGGATTAGAGCATGGTGCTTAAATAGCAACACCAGGGTTAGAGCATGGTGCTAAGCTAGCAACACCAGGGTTAAAGCATGGTGCTTAAATAGCAACACCAGGGTTAGAGCATGGTGCTAAGCTAGCAACACCAGGGTTAGAGCATGGTGCTTAAATAGCAACACTAGGGTTAAAGCATGGTGCTAAGCTAGCAACACCAGGGTTAGAGCATGGTGCTTAAATGGCAACACCAGGGTTAAAGCATGGTGCTAAGCTAGCAACACCAGGGTTAAAGCATGGTGCTTAAATAGCAACACCAGGGTTAGAGCATGGTGCTTAAATAGCAACACCAGGGTTAGAGCATGAGGCTTAGCTAGCAACACCAAGGTTAGATCATGGGGCTTAGGTAGCAACACCAGGTTTAGAGAATGGTGCTAAGATAGCAACACCAGGGTTTAAGCATGGTCCCTAGCTAGCAACACCAGGTTTGTGGGTTGGAGCATGGTGCTGAGCTAGCAACACCAGGTTTGTGGGTTGGAGCATGGTTTTGAGCTAGCAACACCAGGGTTAGAGCATGGTGCTGAGCTAGCAACACCAGGGTTAGAGCATTGGGCTTAACAAGCAACACCAGGGTTAGAGCATGGTGCTGAGCTAGCAACACCAGGGTTAGAGCATGGTGCTAAGCAAGCAACACCAGGGTTGTGGGTTTGCTTCCCGTATGGGCCACATATACTGAATATGTGTCACTGTCCTTATTGACAGTTCTGTAGGTCACTGGATAAAAGTGTCTGCTAAGTGAACATATTAGCATGTGCCATACAGAAAATACTAATATCTGTGAGAGCAGGGACAGGAGAGAAAGTAGCATGTGTTTTATGTAAGCCGTAACCCAGAGAAGAGACTCTAGTGGGTCATGTTAACATATGAGGTTGATCCTGGACTGAGATGGCAGGCTTTAAAACAGAATGTCATCATAGGGCCCTAGTGGGCCATGTTAACATATGAGGTTGATCCTGGACTGAGATGGCAGGCTTTAAAACAGAATGTCCTCATAGGGCCCTAGGGCAGTGTTTCCCAACCCTGGTTCTCGAGTACTCCCAACAGGACCAGGGTTGGGAAACACTGCCCTAGTGGGCCATGTTAACATATGAGATTGATCCTGTGTCCTGTCATAATTTACCGTATGTTCATGTCATCTATATCTGATTTGTGACATATGGATGAGTGTAAATATGATTTGTGACATATGGACGACTGTAAATATGATTTGTGACATATAGACGACTATAGATACACTGCTCAAAAGGGAACACTAAAATAACACATCCTAGATCTGAATGAATAAAATATTCTTATTAAATATTTTTTCTTTACATAGTTGAATGTGCTGACCACAAAATCACACAAAAATTATCAATGGAAATTAAATGTTTCAACCCATGGAGGTCTGGATTTGGAGTCACACTCAAAATTAAAGTGGAAAACCACACTACAGGCTGATCCAACTTTGATGTAATGTCCTTAAAACAAAATGAGGCTCAGTAGTGTGTGTGGCCTCCACGTGCCTGTATGACCTCCCTACAACGCCTGGGCATGCTCCTGATGAGGTGGCGGATGGTCTCCTGAGGGATCTCCTCCCAGACCTGGACTACAGAATCCGCCAACGTGGCGTTGGTGGATGGAGCGAGACATGATGTCCCAGATGTGCTCAATTGGATTCAGGTCTGGGGAACGGGCGGGCCAGTCCATAGCATCAATGCCTTCCTCTTGCAGGAACTGCTGACACACTCCAGCCACATGAGGTCTAGCATTGTCTTGCATTAGGAGGAACCCAGGGCCAACCGCACCAGCATATGGTCTCACAAGTGGTCTGAGGATCTCATCTCGGTACCTAATGGCAGTCAGGCTACCTCTGGCGAGCACATGGAGGGCTGTTAGGCCCCCCAAAGAAATGCCACCGCACACCATGACTGACCCACCGCCAAACCGGTCATGCTGGAGGATGTTGCAGGCAGCAGAACGTTCTCCACGGCGTCTCCAGACTCTGTCACGTCTGTCACATGTGCTCAGTGTGAACCTGCTTTCATCTGTGAAGAGCACAGGGCGCCAGTGGCGAATTTGCCAATCTTGGTGTTCTCTGGCAAATGCCAAACGTCCTGCACGGTGTTGGGCTGTAAGCACAACCCCCACCTGTGGACGTCGGGCCCTCATACCACCCTCATGGAGTCTGTTTCTGACCGTTTGAGCAGACACATGCACATTTGTGGCCTGCTGGAGGTCATTTTGCAGGGCTCTGGCAGTGCTCCTCCTGCTCCTCCTTGCACAAAGGCGGAGGTAGCGGTCCTGCTGCTGGGTTGTTGCCCTCCTACGGCCTCCTCCACTTCTCCTGATGTACTGGCCTGTCTCCTGGTAGCGCCTCCATGCTCTGGACACTACGCTGACAGACACAGCAAACCTTCTTGCCACAGCTCGCATTGATGTGCCATCCTGGATGAGCTGCACTACCTGAGCCACTTGTGTGAGTTGTAGACTCCGTCTCATGCTACCACTAGAGTGAAAGTACCGGCAGCATTCAAAAGTGACCAAAACATCAGCCAGGAAGCATAGGAAATGAGAAGTGGTCTGTGGTCACTACCTGCAGAACCACTCCTTTATTGGGGGTGTCTTGCTAATTGCCTATAATTTCCACCTGTTGTCTATTCCATTTGCACAACAGCATGTGAAATGTATAGTCAATCAGTGTTGCTAACTAAGTGGACAGTTTGATTTCACAGAAGTGTGATTGACTTAGTTACATTTTGTTGTTTAAGTGTTCCCTTTATTTTTTTGAGCAGTGTATGATTTGTGACATATGGACGACTGTGAATATGATTTTGTCATGTAGGATATTAATTTAATCACCCTGTCGCAGGAGAAATTTCCTGCAATGAAGGAAATGTTGAACTTGTAGCTTATTTGAGTTTTAAAAAGGATTCTGACGTTTGTAATTTCCATTTTTAAATTTGACTTGATCACTTATGAACAAATGTATCAACCCCTCAAAATGTCCATTAATTATAATCCACAAAACAATTCACATTTCCGGTCGCTGCAGGGTTATTTTCCTGCTGTAGCAAACTGGTTCAAATTAAAATCTTACATCTGTAGTGGCCTTTGAACTTGTGATCCTTTTGTAACAATAACTCAATATTACTTCTCAATTTATCTCTTTTACATGAAACCAGATTAACTATTTAATTTCCCCACTGGAAATTCTGCCAGCACATACGGTCGCAGCATACTTTAACATAAAAACTTGCTATAATATAAAAACAAACATTCTACCTAACTGTTATGTTATGCCTGCTGCCATGGCAACGTCAGATTGACAGACAGACAGGCAGTAGATGCAGGTGGGGGCGGGGTTAGAGGTTAAACTTGTGACTGATTGGCCAGCGGTCCTCGGGGGTGTAGTGGTTTGTAACATGTTGGTGAGCAGGTGCTGAGTGCCAAGCTTCTCCATTATCTCCTCTAAGGTCATTACCACGGCTATTAGTCACTCAGCATATAATACAGACTAACGTTTCTTAGGCTGGTCTGAAATGGCACTAATGGTCTAATGCCACTGAGGATTTCACAACAAGATAGGAAGCTATTTTGAAAAGAGTGCGTCTCTCTCCGGTCTCTCTCTCGGGCTGTCTCTCCTTACCTCCTCCCCATCGCCCACCGTTTCTTATCTTTGTTAGGAATCTGATTAGGTGCTATTGGGAATAGTGCTATCAGACTTCTGAGTGGCACCAGGTTTAGATGAACAGCCTGGGGTGGCGGGGAGAGATGGCAGTGCTGGGCCGGGGAGGGGGGGGATTTTGGCCCTGCTGCTATTGGGTTGAGACCGTTTATTTTAGATTGAGAAAGTCCCTTAATTAACACCTTTAGGATTAAAACGGACGTGGAAGGCAAGGGCCCCAATTTAGGTTGTCATTCATGTTTCAGGTTTTGTTTGTCTAAAATTGATTTTTTGGGGCTAGACCTTAAAAACTTCTAAACTTGAGGCCATTGTTAGGCATTGAGCTGCATCAATTATTTACTGAATTGAGGCCATGCAGATGTCAATCAAAGATGTATCCAAGGGTTGCAAAGGGAGGGTATATTACTGGAAGCTTTCAAAGTTTACCAGTAAACTACCAGAATTTTGGTAACTTATATCAAATATATAACATAAGATGGTTTTAAAATAAACATAACCCTAAATATAAACCAACAACAAGGTTGGAGTTAAAACCTACAGGAGGGTCGTTCTCCAGGACCAGGGTTGATCCAGGGTTAGGATCAGCACTTTATTTTAAGATTGTGAAATGTCAGAATAATAGCAGAGAGAATGATTTATTTCAGCTTTTATTTCTTTCATCACATTGCCAGTGTGACAGAAGTTTACATACACTCATTTGGTATTTGGTAGCATTGCCTTTAAATTGTTTAACTTGGGTCAAACGTTTCAGGTAGCCTTCCACAAGCTTCCCACAATAAGTTGGGTGAATTTTGGCCCATTCCTCCTGACAGAGCTGGTGTAACTGAGTCAGGTTTGTAGGCCTCCTTGCTCGCACACGCTTTTTCAGTTCTGCCCACAAATGTTCTATGGGATAGAGGTCAGGGCTTTGTGATGGCCACTCCAATACCTTGACTTTGTTGTCCTTAACTTAAGCCATTTTGCCACAGCTTTGGGAGTTTGCTTTGGGCCATTGTCCATTAGGAAGACCCATTTGTGACCAAGCTTTAATTTCCTGACTGATGTCTTCAGATGTTTCTTCAATATATCCACATCATTTTTCCACCTCATGATGCCATCTATTTTGTGAAGTGCACCAGTCCCTCCTGCAGCAAAGCACTCCCACAACATGATGCTGCCACGCCCGTGCTTCACGGTTGGGATGGTGTTCTTTGGCTTGCAGGCCTCCCCTTTTTTCCTCCAAACATAACGATGGTCATTACGGCCAAACAGTTCTATTTTTGTTTCATCAAGCCATAGGACATTTCTCCAAAAAGTACGATCTTTGTCCCCATGTGCAGTTGCAAACCGTAGTCTGGCTTTTTTATTGTGGATTTTGAGCAGTGGCTTCTTCCTTGCTGAGCGGCCTTTCAGGTTATGTCGATATAGGACTTGTTTTACTGTGGATATAGATACTTTAGTACCTTTGCTGTTGTTCTGGGATTGATTTGCACTTTTCACTCTCTAGGAGAGAACACGTCTCCTTCCTGAGCGGTATGACGGCTGCATAGTCCCATGGTGTTTATACTTGCGTACTATTGTTTGTACAGTTGAACGTGGTATATTCAGGCGTTTGGAAATAGCTCCCAAGAATGAACCAGACTTGTGGAGGTCTACCATGTTTTTTCTGAGGTCTTGGCTGATTTCTTTGGATTTTCCATGATGTCAAGCAAAGAGGCACTGAGTTTGAAGGTAGGCCTTGAAATGCATACACAGGTACACCTCCAATTGACTCAAATTATGTCAATTACTCTATCAGAAGCTTTTAAAGCCGTGACATCATTTTCTGGTATTTTTCAAGCTGTTTAAAGGCACAGTCAACTTAGTGTATGTTATCTTCTGACCCACTGGAATTGTGATACAGGGAATTATAAGTGAAATAACCTGTCAACGATTGTTGGAAAAATGACTTGTGTCATGCACAAAGTAGATGTCCGAACGAACTTGCCAAAAACTGTAGTTTGTTCACAAGAAATTTGATCAAACTTCAACTGTATAAAAATGGGCAGGCCATTATTTTGCCTGTCATGATTATGCCCCCATAGAATGATAATGCCCCCATCACTGAATGGTTTGATGAGCATGACAATGATGTAAACCATATGCCATGGCTGTCTGTCAATGGATCTCAACACTTATGGAAGATTCTAGAGCGGCGCCTCAGACAGCGTTTTCCACCACTATCAACAAAACACCAAATTATGGTAATTATCGTGGAATAATGGTGTCAAATCCCTCCAATAGAGTTCCAGACACTTGTACAATCTTTGCCAAGGCACATTGAAGCTGTTCTGGCTCGTGGTGAATCAACCTTGTTAAGAGTCTTTATGTTGGTGTTTCCTTTATTTTGTTGTTTCCTTTATTTTGGCAGTTACCTGTATATCATCACTTTGGAAGAAAAATGCTCCTTCAGAAGTGCAAACAGCAGAAGGAAACATGAGAAAACAATGCTGCATCGACTGCAGTGACTGTGCTTAGCTTGAGGAGACTGATGCAGTAACATGATGTTTTATATATGTCCATTGCTGCCTCAGAGAAGGCAGGTGGGGCATTCTACAGGGCAGTATGAGCATCCCTCTTCCCAACAAATCAATTAGAATTGTGTCAGTATCAAGAGGATTGTCTTTTGAATTGTATGACTATAGAATGTGTCAGTCAAGACTCCCTTCACTTTGTTCTTAGAGAAAGGAGGCCATCGTGTCATCTTGCCTCTAGCTTGTCAAAACGGTGTGCTGTTATTCCAAGGCTTGTCTGTTTGCTTATGAATACGTAATACGGATTGATACATCCGGAGACCCTGACAATGGAGTAATTCAATTATGATTAGGGGGAGTCATGTGCTTTGCTTGACGTCTGTATTGGTACAGGAATTTTAAAAATGTGTTTTATAAAGATTCACTTTGAGCTTTTGACTGTTGCAAACAATGACAACCCACTCCCTAATAATTAACAGTCACTTACATAACTGTTGACAATGACAGTTACTCATATAATCTGTGGCCCCACAACTCTGATATTTCCAGCACCATGCTCTGAAGATACTAAGGGACAGAATAAATTGTTTTTCTTTCAAGTGTTTATTACACTCATATAGTGGTCAATACAAACTGAAATCCACGAGCAAACAACATATCAGAAAAAAACGTACAAAAAAGGTCAAAATAAAATCAATTGTAAAAGTGTCAGTCAGGATTGGAGCTGAAGGATGGATTGGAGCTGAAGGATGGATTGGAGCTGAAGGATGGATGGGAGCTGAAGGATGGATGGGAGCTGAAGGATGGATGGGAGCTGAAGGATGGATGGGAGCTGAAGGATGGATTGGAGCTGAAGGATGGATTGGAGCTGAAGGATGGATTGGAGCTGAAGGATGGATGGGAGCTGAAGGATGGATTGGAGCTGAAGGATGGATTGGAGCAGAAGGATGGATTGGAGCAGAAGGATGGATTGGAGCTGAAGGATGGATTGGAGCTGAAGGATGGATTGGAGCTGAAGGATGGATTGTTTCTCTGGAAGTTGAAGCAGTTCAGATTGTATCAAGAGTCGAGGAAGTGTTGATGGTCTCGAAGGGAGCCAGTCAGTCGGCGTCAGAGACGGTGAGGTCCGCTGCCTCAGCAACAGACCTCGCTGTCGCCCTTCGTTCTCCGTCCTCCGGGTTTGCAGATGGTTAGCTAGATAGCCACTCCTCTCCACCAGCACTGTTTAGCACCTACGTGGCTGATGCTACTCAACAGCAGCCACAAAGGCACTGGATGCTCAACACACAAGGTTCAAGGTCGGAATATCTCATCTCACTTCAGTTGCCGCCTCTACAAGGCATTGCAGGCACTCTTCTCTCCCCCTCAAGCTGTTGTCATGGAAATCCAAACTAACAGTCCTGTAGATAGCCTGCTTGCTAGTTTAACTAGCTAAGTGATTTGGATCATCAAAATGATTTTGTAAATGCAAATTCATAAAAAAAAATAACGGAAGTCAAGAGGTCATCTAGAGCATAGTCCATTCTCAGAGCCTCCATTGTCTAGAGATCACTAGGAGAGGTCATCTAGAGCATAGTCCATTCTCAGAGCCTCCATTGTCTAGAGATCACTAGGAGGGGTCATCTAGAGCATAGTCCATTCTCAGAGCCTCCAGTGTCTACAGATCCCTAGGAGGGGTCATCTAGAGCATAGTCCATTCTCAGAGCCTCCATTGTCTAGAGATCCCTAGGAGGGGTCATCTAGAGCATATTCCATTCTCAGAGCCTCCATTGTCTAGAGATCCCTAGGAGGGGTCATCTAGAGCATAGTCCATTCTCAGAGCCTCCATTGTCTAGAGATCCCTAGGAGGGGTCATCTAGAGCATAGTCCATTCTCAGAGCCTCCATTGTCTAGAGATCCCTAGGAGGGGTCATCTAGAGCATATTCCATTCTCAGAGCCTCCATTGTCTAGAGATCCCTAGGAGGGGTCATCTAGAGCATAGTCCATTCTCAGAGCCTCCATTGTCTAGAGATCCCTAGGAGGGGTCATCTAGAGCATAGTCCATTCTCAGAGCCTCCATTGTCTAGAGATCCCTAGGAGGGGTCATCTAGAGCATAGTCCATTCTCAGGGCCTCCAATGTCTAGAGATCACTAGGAGGGGTCATCTAGAGCATAGTCCATTCTCAGAGCCTCCAGTGTCTAGAGATCACTCCTAGAGGTCATCTAGAGCATATTCCATTCTCAGTGCCTCCAGTGTCTAGAGATCAATAGGAGAGGTCATCTAGAGCATAGTCCATTCTCAGAGCCTCCATTGTCTAGAGATCACTAGGAGAGGTCATCTAGAGCATAGTCCATTCTCAGAGCCTCCATTGTCTAGAGATCCCTAGGAGGGGTCATCTAGAACATAGTCCATTCTCAGAGCCTCCATAAGAGAAGACCACTGATCTGGACATTACAGAGAACCCCCTGACTGCATCCTAAATGACACCCTATTCCCTATTTAATCCATTACTTTTGACCAGTGCCCATAGGGTCCTACTACCATTAGGGCCCTGGTCAAAAGTAGTGCACTAGATAAGGTGCCATTTAGGACACCGACATTGTTCACACTTCAACAGGATTCAGCCAGACTTATCTATGGCCGACATGAAAACGTCAGATGTGCCTTTATAAAGATGTTTCTCTGTTAGATCTACTCCTGTGTCTTAGTGAGCCTGTAAACTACAGTAGGGTGAATCCCTCACACCACAGCTAGGTTGCTGTCTGTCTGTGTTCTTCATCCTGATAAGCTTTCATTTCTCCCATCAGAGCCCAGAGCTTTATCCCCAAATGGCAGTTTGACAAGCAACATCTGTGTTTATTGAGTCAAGTGGTCTTTCTTGCTCAGTTCCCTGAACAGAATATAATTCCGTCAGACAGTAAAGTGCTACTAGAATCAAATCAAAGAAAATAAATTCAGTCAGCATCAGGTGAAACAGCACCTCTGTTCAGTCAGCATCAGGTGAAACAGCACCTCTGTTCAGTCAGCATCAGGTGAAACAGCACCTCTGTTCAGTCAGCATCAGGTGAAACAGCACCTCTGTTCAGTCAGCATCAGGTGAAACAGCACCTCTGTTCAGTCAGCATCAGGTGAAACAGCACCTCTGTTCAGTCAGCATCAGGTGATACAGCACCTCTGTTCAGTCAGCATCAGGTGAAACAGCACCTCTGTTCAGTCAGCATCAGGTGAAACAGCACCTCTGTTCAGTCAGCAACAGGTGAAACAGCACCTCTGTTCAGTCAGCATCAGGTGAAACAGCACCTCTGTTCAGTCAGCATCAGGTGAAACAGCACCTCTGTTCAGTCAGCATCAGGTGATACAGCACCTCTGTTCAGTCAGCATCAGGTGAAACAGCACCTCTGTTCAGTCAGCATCAGGTGAAACAGCACCTCTGTTCAGTCAGCATCAGGTGAAACAGCACCTCTGTTCAGTCAGCATCAGGTGAAACAGCACCTCTGTTCAGTCAGCATCAGGTGAAACAGCACCACTGTTCAGTCAGCATCAGGTGAAACAGCACCTCTGTTCAGTCAGCATCAGGTGAAACAGCACCTCTGTTCAGTCAGCATCAGGTGAAACAGCACCTCTGTTCAGTCAGCATCAGGTGAAACAGCACCTCTGTTCAGTCAGCATCAGGTGAAACAGCACCTCTGTTCAGTCAGCATCAGGTGAAACAGCACCTCTGTTCAGTCAGCATCAGGTGAAACAGCACCTCTGTTCAGTCAGCATCAGGTGAAACAGCACCTCTGTTCAGTCAGCATCAGGTGAAACAGCACCTCTGTTCAGTCAGCATCAGGTGAAACAGCACCTCTGTTCAGTCAGCATCAGGTGAAACAGCACCACTGTTCAGTCAGCATCAGGTGAAACAGCACCTCTGTTCAGTCAGCATCAGGTGAAACAGCACCACTGTTCAGTCAGCATCAGGTGAAACAGCACCTCTGTTCAGTCAGCAACAGGTGAAACAGCACCTCTGTTCAGTCAGCATCAGGTGAAACAGCACCTCTGTTCAGTCAGCATCAGGTGAAACAGCACCTCTGTTCAGTCAGCATCAGGTGATACAGCACCTCTGTTCAGTCAGCATCAGGTGAAACAGCACCTCTGTTCAGTCAGCATCAGGTGAAACAGCACCTCTGTTCAGTCAGCATCAGGTGAAACAGCACCTCTGTTCAGTCAGCATCAGGTGAAACAGCACCTCTGTTCAGTCAGCATCAGGTGAAACAGCACCACTGTTCAGTCAGCATCAGGTGAAACAGCACCTCTGTTCAGTCAGCATCAGGTGAAACAGCACCTCTGTTCAGTCAGCATCAGGTGAAACAGCACCTCTGTTCAGTCAGCATCAGGTGAAACAGCACCTCTGTTCAGTCAGCATCAGGTGAAACAGCACCTCTGTTCAGTCAGCATCAGGTGAAACAGCACCTCTGTTCAGTCAGCATCAGGTGAAACAGCACCTCTGTTCAGTCAGCATCAGGTGAAACAGCACCTCTGTTCAGTCAGCATCAGGTGAAACAGCACCTCTGTTCAGTCAGCATCAGGTGAAACAGCACCTCTGTTCAGTCAGCATCAGGTGAAACAGCACCACTGTTCAGTCAGCATCAGGTGAAACAGCACCTCTGTTCAGTCAGCATCAGGTGAAACAGCACCACTGTTCAGTCAGCATCAGGTGAAACAGCACCTCTGTTCAGTCAGCATCAGGTGAAACAGCACCTCTGTTCAGTCAGCATCAGGTGAAACAGCACCTCTGTTCAGTCAGCATCAGGTGAAACAGCACCTCTGTTCAGTCAGCATCAGGTGAAACAGCACCTCTGTTCAGTCAGCATCAGGTGAAACAGCACCTCTGTTCAGTCAGCATCAGGTGAAACAGCACCTCTGTTCAGTCAGCATCAGGTGAAACAGCACCTCTGTTCAGTCAGCATCAGGTGAAACAGCACCTCTGTTCAGTCAGCATCAGGTGAAACAGCACCACTGTTCAGTCAGCATCAGGTGAAACAGCACCTCTGTTCAGTCAGCATCAGGTGAAACAGCACCACTGTTCAGTCAGCATCAGGTGAAACAGCACCTCTGTTCAGTCAGCATCAGGTGAAACAGCACCTCTGTTCAGTCAGCATCAGGTGAAACAGCACCTCTGTTCAGTCAGCATCAGGTGAAACAGCACCTCTGTTCAGTCAGCATCAGGTGAAACAGCACCTCTGTTCAGTCAGCATCAGGTGAAACAGCACCTCTGTTCAGTCAGCATCAGGTGAAACAGCACCTCTGTTCAGTCAGCATCAGGTGAAACAGCACCTCTGTTCAGTCAGCATCAGGTGAAACAGCACCTCTGTTCAGTCAGCATCAGGTGAAACAGCACCTCTGTTCAGTCAGCATCAGGTGATACAGCACCTCTGTTCAGTCAGCATCAGGTGAAACAGCACCTCTGTTCAGTCAGCATCAGGTGAAACAGCACCTCTGTTCAGTCAGCATCAGGTGAAACAGCACCTCTGTTCAGTCAGCATCAGGTGAAACAGCACCTCTGTTCAGTCAGCATCAGGTGAAACAGCACCTCTGTTCAGTCAGCATCAGGTGATACAGCACCTCTGTTCAGTCAGCATCAGGTGAAACAGCACCTCTGTTCAGTCAGCATCAGGTGAAACAGCACCTCTGTTCAGTCAGCATCAGGTGAAACAGCACCTCTGTTCAGTCAGCATCAGGTGATACAGCACCTCTGTTCAGTCAGCATCAGGTGAAACAGCACCTCTGTTCAGTCAGCATCAGGTGAAACAGCACCTCTGCTCAGTCAGCATCAGGTGAAACAGCACCTCTGTTCAGTCAGCATCAGGTGAAACAGCACCTCTGTTCAGTCAGCATCAGGTGAAACAGCACCTCTGTTCAGTCAGCATCAGGTGAAACAGCACCTCTGTTCAGTCAGCATCAGGTGAAACAGCACCTCTGTTCAGTCAGCATCAGGTGATACAGCACCTCTGTTCAGTCAGCATCAGGTGAAACAGCACCTCTGTTCAGTCAGCATCAGGTGAAACAGCACCTCTGTTCAGTCAGCATCAGGTGAAACAGCACCTCTGTTCAGTCAGCATCAGGTGAAACAGCACCTCTGTTCAGTCAGCATCAGGTGAAACAGCACCTCTGTTCAGTCAGCATCAGGTGAAACAGCACCTCTGTTCAGTCAGCATCAGGTGAAACAGCACCTCTGTTCAGTCAGCATCAGGTGAAACAGCACCTCTGTTCAGTCAGCATCAGGTGATACAGCACCTCTGTTCAGTCAGCATCAGGTGAAACAGCACCTCTGTTCAGTCAGCATCAGGTGAAACAGCACCTCTGTTCAGTCAGCATCAGGTGAAACAGCACCTCTGTTCAGTCAGCATCAGGTGAAACAGCACCTCTGTTCAGTCAGCATCAGGTGAAACAGCACCTCTGTTCAGTCAGCATCAGGTGATACAGCACCTCTGTTCAGTCAGCATCAGGTGAAACAGCACCTCTGTTCAGTCAGCATCAGGTGAAACAGCACCTCTGTTCAGTCAGCATCAGGTGATACAGCACCTCTGTTCAGTCAGCATCAGGTGAAACAGCACCTCTGTTCAGTCAGCATCAGGTGAAACAGCACCTCTGCTCAGTCAGCATCAGGTGAAACAGCACCTCTGTTCAGTCAGCATCAGGTGAAACAGCACCTCTGTTCAGTCAGCATCAGGTGAAACAGCACCTCTGTTCAGTCAGCATCAGGTGAAACAGCACCTCTGTTCAGTCAGCATCAGGTGAAACAGCACCTCTGTTCAGTCAGCATCAGGTGATACAGCACCTCTGTTCAGTCAGCATCAGGTGAAACAGCACCTCTGTTCAGTCAGCATCAGGTGAAACAGCACCTCTGTTCAGTCAGCATCAGGTGAAACAGCACCTCTGTTCAGTCAGCATCAGGTGAAACAGCACCTCTGTTCAGTCAGCATCAGGTGAAACAGCACCTCTGTTCAGTCAGCATCAGGTGATACAGCACCTCTGTTCAGTCAGCATCAGGTGAAACAGCACCTCTGTTCAGTCAGCATCAGGTGAAACAGCACCTCTGTTCAGTCAGCATCAGGTGAAACAGCACCTCTGTTCAGTCAGCATCAGGTGAAACAGCACCTCTGTTCAGTCAGCATCAGGTGAAACAGCACCTCTGTTCAGTCAGCATCAGGTGAAACAGCACCTCTGCTCAGTCAGCATCAGGTGAAACAGCACCTCTGTTCAGTCAGCATCAGGTGAAACAGCACCTCTGTTCAGTCAGCATCAGGTGAAACAGCACCTCTGTTCAGTCAGCATCAGGTGAAACAGCACCTCTGTTCAGTCAGCATCAGGTGAAACAGCACCTCTGTTCAGTCAGCATCAGGTGATACAGCACCTCTGTTCAGTCAGCATCAGGTGAAACAGCACCTCTGTTCAGTCAGCAACAGGTGAAACAGCACCTCTGTTCAGTCAGCATCAGGTGAAACAGCACCTCTGTTCAGTCAGCATCAGGTGAAACAGCACCTCTGCTCAGTCAGCATCAGGTGAAACAGCACCTCTGTTCAGTCAGCATCAGGTGAAACAGCACCTCTGTTCAGTCAGCATCAGGTGAAACAGCACCTCTGTTCAGTCAGCATCAGGTGAAACAGCACCACTGTTCAGTCAGCATCAGGTGAAACAGCACCACTGTTCAGTCAGCATCAGGTGAAACAGCACCACTGTTCAGTCAGCATCAGGTGAAACAGCACCACTTCAGTCAGCATCAGGTGAAACAGCACCACTGTTCAGTCAGCATCAGGTGAAACAGCGCCACTGTTCAGTCAGCATCAGGTGAAACAGCACCTCTGTTCAGTCAGCATCAGGTGAAACAGCACCACTGTTCAGTCAGCATCAGGTGAAACAGCACCACTGTTCAGTCAGCATCAGGTGAAACAGCACCTCTGTTCACCCCCAGCGCATTTGTAATTGTTTTTGTTTTGTTAATGAAACGGAGGAAAAGGGCATCAGCATCATGTGTAACATATTGAGGCTGGTGGAGGGACAGGTGAGGATGAGGGAGTCAGTTAAAGATCTGTAACATATTGTGGCTGGTGGAGGGACAGGTGAGGATGAGGGAGTCAGTTAAAGATCTGTAACATATTGTGGCTGGTGGAGGGACAGGTGAGGATGAGGGAGTCAGTTAAAGATCTGTAACATATTGAGGCTGGTGTAGGGCCAGGTGAGGATGAGGGAGTCAGTTAAAGATCTGTAACATATTCATATATTTCACATGTAATTATGGCCGAGCACTTCAACCCCCTCGCTCTTAGACTAGACCCAGGTTCAAATACTATTTGCAATCATGTCAAATAATGTATCTGTGCTTGCTTGAGCTTGCCTGCTGCCATAGAACCATTAGAAAAGTATCAAAACTGCAAATCTGGAACTTCAGGTGTCAATCCCTGACCTTAGAGAGCCTTTTTATTTCTCTATTTGGTTAGGTCAGGGTGTGATTTGGGTGGGCATTCTAGTTTGTATATTTCTTTGTTGGCCGGGTATGGTTCCCAATCAGAGGCAGCTGTCTATCGTTGTATCTGATTGGGGATCGTACTTAGGCAGCCCTTTTTCCCACCTTCAGGGAGGGAAGCCCGAGAGGGGCACACGGGTTGGTTGGCGAAGCCGAGGGGCGAGTTTGACTGGAGGGTTACTCTCTTCTTGTCTGTCTCAGTCCAGACTGGAGGGTTACTCTCTTCTTGTCTGTCTCTCAGTCTAGACTGGAGGGTTACTCTCTTCTTGTCTGTCTCTCAGTCCAGACTGGAGGGTTACTCTCTTCTTGTCTGTCTCTCAGTCCAGACTGGAGGGTTACTCTCTTATTGTCTGTCTCAGTTCAGACTGGAGGGTTACTCTCTTCTTGTCTGTCTCTCAGTCTAGACTGGAGGGTTACTCTCTTCTTGTCTGTCTCAGTCCAGACTGGAGGGTTACTCTCTTCTTGTCTGTCTCAGTCCAGACTGGAGGGTTACTCTCTTCTTGTCTGTCTCTCAGTCCAGACTGGAGGGTTACTCTCTTCTTGTCTGTCTCTCAGTCCAGACTGGAGGGTTACTCTCTTCTTGTCTGTCTCTCAGTCCAGACTGGAGGGTTACTCTCTTCTTGTCTGTCTCTCAGTCCAGACTGGAGGGTTACTCTCTTCTTGTCTGTCTCAGTCTAGACTGGAGGGTTACTCTCTTCTTGTCTGTCTCAGTCCAGACTGGAGGGTTACTCTCTTCTTGTCTGTCTCTCAGTCCAGACTGGAGGGTTACTCTCTTCTTGTCTGTTTCAGTCCAGACTGGAGGGTTACTCTCGTCTTGTCTGTCTCTCAGTCTAGACTGGAGGGTTACTCTCTTCTTGTCTGTCTCAGTCCAGACTGGAGGGTTACTCTCTTCTTGTCTGTCTCTCAGTCTAGACTGGAGGGTTACTCTCTTCTTGTCTGTCTCAGTCCAGACTGGAGGGTTACTCTCTTCTTGTCTGTCTCAGTCCAGACTGGAGGGTTACTCTCTTCTTGTCTGTCTCAGTCCAGACTGGAGGGTTACTCTCTTCTTGTCTGTCTCAGTCCAGACTGGAGGGTTACTCTCTTCTTGTCTGTCTCAGTCCAGACTGGAGGGTTACTCTCTTCTTGTCTGTCTCAGTCTGGTATGCAGTCTCACACTTTATATTGACCTCACTTTATAATGACCTGTGTGTGTGTGTGTGTGTGTGTGTGTGCTCCATGGAGATGGGGTGTGATTGTGTGTGTGTGCGCCATGGAGATGGGGTGTGATTGTGTGTGTGTGTGCTCTCCATGGAGATGGGATGTGATTGTGTGTGTGTGTGTGTGTGCGTGTGCTCTCCATGGAGATGGGATGTGATTGTGTGTGTGTGTGTGTGCTCTCCATGGAGATGGGATGTGATTGTGTGTGTGTGTGTGTGTGTGTGTGTGTGCTCTCCATGGAGATGGGATGTGATTGTGTGTGTGTGTGTGCTCTCCATGGAGATGGGGTGTGATTGTGTGTGTGTGCTCTCCATGGAGATGGGATGTGATTGTGTGTGTGTGTGTGCTCTCCATGGAGATGGGATGTGATTGTGTGTGTGTGTGTGTGTGCTCTCCATGGAGATGGGATGTGATTGTGTGTGTGTGTGTGTGTGTGCTCTCCATGGAGATGGGGTGTGATTGTGTGTGTGTGCTCTCCATGGAGATGGGATGTGATTGTGTGTGTGTGTGTGTGTGTGCTCTCCATGGAGATGGGATGTGATTGTGTGTGTGTGTGTGCTCTCCATGGAGATGGGGTGTGATTGTGTGTGTGTGCTCTCCATGGAGATGGGATGTGATTGTGTGTGTGTGTGTGCTCTCCATGGAGATGGGATGTGATTGTGTGTGTGTGTGTGTGTGTGTGCTCTCCATGGAGATGGGGTGTGATTGTGTGTGTGTGCTCTCCATGGAGATGGGATGTGATTGTGTGTGTGTGTGTGTGCTCTCCATGGAGATGGGGTGTGATTGTGTGTGTGTGCTCTCCATGGAGATGGGATGTGATTGTGTGTGTGTGTGCTCTCCATGGAGATGGGATGTGCAGACCGACTGACTGACATTTCTCTAGCGGAGTTCTGATCAGGTAGACTGATGAGGGGACTTCATGGAATACATCTCACCATTCACACTGATTACTCTTGGAGTGGAGCGGCTCTTATCAGACCTGGGTTCAAATACTAATTGAAATCCTTTCAGATTCTTTGTCTGGGCATGATTGAGCTTGCCTGGCGCTATGGAACCAATAGAATAGTTATAGGTAAATATGCCAATTCCACCCATCTGGCATTCCAGGCAGCCTTAAGCAACGCTACTATACTTTAAAAGGTTTCTCACAGTAGTTAAAGTGAATCCAGGTCTACTGGGGAGCGTACTTCAAGGAATAGATTTCACCCTTTGGACACATTAGTCTGAGAAAAAGTTAGTATTATTAATTGCAACTGACTGGTGAGAAAGCCACACACACACACACACACACACACACACACTCTCTCTCTTCCTTATTTGACTTGAACAGACCAGACATGTTGCACTTTCTTTCAATTATTTAATTAAATGTCACTTTCCATCCTTCCTGGCCCTTTTTATTTAGAACATCACATTTGGTGTGACCATTGGACATTTCTCAGAAAGACTCACTCACAATTTGAACAGATTAGTAGAGCACTTCCGCAGTCAATTTTGTTGTTCAACCTTGTAATGCTATGAAAGCTTTTAACTAGGGAAGAAGGGGGGGGGGGGGAGACTCTCTTGGGGCCCAGGAAGTATTGTCTAGTAGAGTACTGTATCATGTCCAGGACTAGTGTGTGTTTTGATGGAGGAGAAAGGAATTCAAAATGGAAGGAACCTTGAATGCTGGAAATAGTGTCTTTGTTAGTACTGTGGGAAATAGTGTCCTTGTTAGTACTGTGGGAAATAGTGTCCTTGTTAGTACTGTGGGAAATAGTGTCCTTGTTGGTACTGTGGGAACTAGTGTCCTTGTTAGTACTGTGGGAACTAGTGTCCTTGTTAGTACTGTGGGAAATAGTGTCATTGTTACTACTGTGGGAAATAGTGTCCTTGTTAGTACTGTGGGAAATAGTGTCCTTGTTAGTACTGTGGGAAATAGTGTCCTTGTTAGTACTGTGGGAAATAGTGTCCTTGTTAGTACTGTGGGAACTAGTGTCCTTGTTAGTACTGTGGGAACTAGTGTCCTTGTTAGTACTGTGGGAAATAGTGTCATTGTTAGTACTGTGGGAAATAGTGTCATTGTTAGTACTGTGGGAAATAGTGTCATTGTTAGTACTGTGGGAAATAGTGTCCTTGTTAGTACTGTGGGAAATAGTGTCCTTGTTAGTACTGTGGGAAATAGTGTCCTTGTTAGTACTGTGGGAAATAGTGTCCTTGTTAGTACTGTGGGAAATAGTGTCCTTGTTAGTACTGTGGGAACTAGTGTCTGTGTTAGTACTGTGGGAAATAGTGTCCTTGTTAGTTCTGTGGGAAATAGTGTCCTTGTTAGTACTGTGGGAAATAGTGTCCTTGTTAGTACTGTGGGAAATAGTGTCCTTGTTAGTACTGTGGGAACTAGTGTCCTTGTTAGTACTGTGGGAACTAGTGTCCTTGTTAGTACTGTGGGAAATAGTGTCATTGTTAGTACTGTGGGAAATAGTGTCATTGTTAGTACTGTGGGAAATAGTGTCATTGTTAGTACTGTGGGAAATAGTGTCCTTGTTAGTACTGTGGGAAATAGTGTCCTTGTTAGTACTGTGGGAAATAGTGTCCTTGTTAGTACTGTGGGAAATAGTGTCCTTGTTAGTACTGTGGGAAATAGTGTCCTTGTTAGTACTGTGGGAACTAGTGTCTGTGTTAGTACTGTGGGAAATAGTGTCCTTGTTAGTTCTGTGGGAAATAGTGTCCTTGTTAGTTATGTGGGAAATAGTGTCCTTGTTAGTACTGTGGGAAATAGTGTCCTTGTTAGTACTGTGGGAAATAGTGTCCTTGTTATTTCTGTGGGAAATAGAGTCCTTGTTAGTACTGTGGGAAAGAGTGTCCTTGTTAGTACTGTGGGAAATAGTGTCCTTGTTAGTTCTGTGAGAAATAGTGTCCTTGTTAGTACTGTGGGAAATAGTGTCCTTGTTAGTACTGTGGGAAATAGTGTCCTTGTTAGTACTGTGGGAAATAGTGTCCTTGTTAGTTATGTGGGAAATAGTGTCCTTGTTAGTACTGTGGGAAATAGTGTCCTTGTTAGTACTGTGGGAACTAGTGTCCTTGTTAGTACTGTGGGAACTAGTGTCCTTGTTAGTTCTGTGGGAAATAGTGTCCTTGTTAGTACTGTGGGAACTAGTGTCCTTGTTAGTACTGTGGGAAATAGTGTCCTTGTTAGTACTGTGGGAAATAGTGTCCTTGTTAGTACTGTGGGAACTAGTGTCCTTGTTAGTACTGTGGGAAATAGTGTCCTTGTTAGTACTGTGGGAAATAGTGTCCTTGTTAGTACTGTGGGAACTAGTGTCCTTGTTAGTACTGTGGGAAATAGTGTCCTTGTTCGTACTGTGGGAACTAGTGTCCTTGTTAGTACTGTGGGAACTAGTGTCCTTGTTAGTACTGTGGGAAAGACTGTGATCCCCTTATAGATCTACTTGGCTGTCTGTATGTGTGTGTGTATAAAAGCTACCTAATGTATCATGTAAGAGAAGCCAGCCAGCGCTCACCTTCCTCTCTCTCACCTCCCCTCACACACACACACTCCCCTCGCCTCTGCATCTTTACTGAAGGTTGAATTACCTGATGTTCAAAAGTGGTCTGTGTTCCTCCTCTAGTCTAGGAACAGTAACAGTGCTCTCTCCACACACACGCACGCACGCACACGGAACTGGAACAGTAGAGGTGTATTTCAAGGTGAAGTGGGTCAGGGGTGTACACAGTAATTTGTTTAGGCAGACCACTGTAGAGAGCCATCTGTGGAGGCGGAGACTCTGAGCCCTGTAATTCAGCAGGGCAGCTGGGGTGCTGCAGATGGCCGAAGAGGTGGAGAAAAAATAACCGGGAGAAGAGTTGGTTGTGGAGGAGAGAGAGGGGGAGTGGGAGGAAAATAGAGAGGGAGAAGAGGAGGGGGGATATATGATAAAGGGAGGAGAGTGGGAGAGGGAGGAGAGGGAAGGTGGTGCAGGACAAAGAGAGAGGGGAGGTGGTGCAGGACAAAGAGAGAGGGAAGGTGGTGCAGGACAAAGAGAGAGTGAAATGTGGTGCAGGACAAAGAGACAGGGAAGGAGGTACAGGACAAAGAGGGGAGGAGGTGGTGCAGGACAAAGAGAGAGGGAAATGTGGTGCAGGACAAAGAGAGAGGGGAGGAGGTGCAGGACAAAGAGAGAGGGAAGGTGGTGCAGGACAAAGAGGGGAGGAGGTGGTGCAGGACAAAGAGAGAGGGAAATGTGGTGCAGGACAAAGAGAGGAGGAGGTGCAGGACAAAGAGAGAGGGAAGGTGGTGCAGGACAAAGAGGGGAGGAGGTGCAGGACAAAGAGGGGAGGAGGTGCAGGACAAAGAGAGAGGGAAGGTGGTGCAGGACAAAGAGAGAGGGAAGGTGGTACAGGACAAAGAGGGGGAGGAGGTGCAGGACAAAGAGAGAGGGGAGGAGGTGCAGGACAAAGAGAGAGGGAAGGTGGTGCAGGACAAAGTGAGGGAAGGTGGTGCAGGACAAAGAGAGAGAGAGAAGGTGGTGCAGGACAAAGCGAGAGGGGAGGAGGTGCAGGACAAAGAGAGAGGGAAGGTGGTGCAGGACAAAGAGAGAGGGAAGGTGGTGCAGGACAAAGAGAGAGGGGAGGAGGTGCAGGACAAAGAGAGAGGGAAGGAGGTGGGAGAAACAGGGTGGCCGGGTTGCTTTCCTATCATCCAAGTTAGTCCCTCATTCTGTACTGACATTAGAAATGGCTGTATTAGAAATAGAGGTATGAATGTTTAAACCAAGTTGGGATCCTTAACCTTACGAAAAATCCCTCCCACAAAATGGAAATCACATTGCAGTTGTCACAAAACCTATTATTTTCAGGTGTAATAGCCTAACTAGACGATAGTTTATAAAGGCCTGGGGAAAGTTGTCATTTAAATTAAACCAGAGATTACCCTAACCCCCCCCCCCCCCACGTCAGTGAGGTCATCCTGACTGTCTCTACCAACGTCAGTGGGGTCATCCTGACTGTCTCTTCCAACGTCAGTGGGGTCATCCTGACTGTCTCTACCAACGTCAGTGCGGTCATCCTGACTGTCTCTTCCAACGTCAGTGGGGTCATCCTGACTGTCTCTACCAACGTCAGTGGGGTCATCCTGACTGTCTCTACCAACGTCAGTGGGATCATCCTGACTGTCTCTACCAACGTCAGTGGGGTCATCCTGACTGTCTCTACCAACGTCAGTGCGGTCATCCTGACTGTCTCTACCAACGTCAGTGGGGTCATCCTGACTGTCTCTACCAACGTCAGTGGGGTCATCCTGACTGTCTCTACCAACGTCAGTGCGGTCATCCTGACTGTCTCTACCAACGTCAGTGGGGTCATCCTGACTGTCTCTACCCAACGTCAGCAGGGTCATCCTGACTGTCTCTACCAACGTCAGCGGGGTCATCCTGACTGTCTCTATCAACGTCAGTGGGGTCATCCTGACTGTCTCTACCAATGTCAGTGGGGTCATCCTGACTGTCTCTACCAACGTCAGTGGGATCATCCTGACTGTCTCTACCAACGTCAGTGGGGTCATCCTGACTGTCTCTACCAACGTCAGTGCGGTCATCCTGACTGTCTCTACCAACGTCAGTGGGGTCATCCTGACTGTCTCTACCAACGTCAGTGGGGTCATCCTGACTGTCTCTACCAACGTCAGTGCGGTCATCCTGACTGTCTCTACCAACGTCAGTGGGGTCATCCTGACTGTCTCTACCCAACGTCAGCAGGGTCATCCTGACTGTCTCTACCAACGTCAGCGGGGTCATCCTGACTGTCTCTATCAACGTCAGTGGGGTCATCCTGACTGTCTCTACCAATGTCAGTGGGGTCATCCTGACTGTCTCTACCAACGTCAGTGGGGTCATCCTGTCTCTACCAACGTCAGTGGGGTCATCCTGACTGTCTCTACCAACGTCAGTGGGGTCATCCTGACTGTCTCTACCAACGTCAGTGGGGTCATCCTGACTGTCTCTACCAACGTCAGTGGGGTCATCCTGACTGTCTCTACCAACGTCAGCGGGGTCATCCTGACTGTCTCTATCAACGTCAGCGGGGTCATCCTGACTGTCTCTTCCAACGTCAGTGGGGTCATCCTGACTGTCTCTACCAACGTCAGTGGGGTCATCCTGACTGTCTCTACCTACGTCAGTGGGGTCATCCTGACTGTCTCTATCAACGTCAGTGGGGTCATCCTGACTGTCTCTACCTACGTCAGTGGGGTCATCCTGACTGTCTCTATCAACGTCAGGGGGGAAATCTAGAGCCTCTCTGAGGGCGTTGGACCTTTTTAATAGCTATGGGGCAGAGTTGATAATATATGTAAAGAGATAGTAGTTTTCTCGTTTAAATAAGTATTGTGCTTGCTATGTTAATGATTGACACTTTTTTCACGTTTTTATCAGACCAATTGTGTTTATCTGACTGTTATTGAAATGGTCTAACAATAATAACACGATCAATTGTTGACTAAAGTCAAGCAGATGAATGCACAGTGTATTATTATAGGAAAGCATATCACATATCCGTGGTGGTAGATGGCCTCCCTTATCACCGCACAAAAATAATTGGGCCAGTTACGTAAGTGACAAGCTTCCATGATCAATGGGAAGTGTGAGAATCAAAGTGATTAAGTAAAGTGAGCTTCACTTTCAAAGGTTGGTCATTTTAATTCCCTCCAGTGTTCGGCTCTCTCTCACACACACAGGGACGACCATGTGTTCACGGTCCAGATAACAGCACCTGCTATTTACAAAATAAATCATGATAAAGGAGACATGCCAATACTAACTGCTACAATACAATACTTCATACGTAGCTAACTGCTACAATACCTCACACGTAGCTAACTGCTACAATACAATACCTCACACGTAGCTAACTGCTACAATACAATACCTCACACGTAGCTAACTGCTACAATACAATACTTCACACATAGCTAACTGCTACAATACAATACCTCACACGTAGCTAACTGCTACAATACAATACCTCACACGTAGCTAACTGCTACAATACAATACCTCACACGTAGCTAACTGCTACAATACAATACTTCACACGTAGCTAACTGCTGAAATACAATACTTCATACGTAGCTAACTGCTACATTACAATACCTCACACGTAGCTAACTGCTACAATACAATACCTCACACGTAGCTAACTGCTACAATACAATACCTCACACGTAGCTAACTGCTACATTACAATACTTCACACGTAGCTAACTGCTACAGTACTTCACATGTAGCTAACTGCTGAAATACATGCTAAGCCGTCTTCAGTAGGCTCCAAGCACTGGTTTCTTTATTTTATGTTCTTTGTTTTATGTCAGGGGCCGAGCACAGTATTGAACAAATATTGTACCATATTTAGCTAAATATCTAATTACTATATTTTATCTCCAGCTTTTAGAATGGGCCTCAAATGTTATCCCATCCTCATCTCTTGGCCCTTGTTGAACACTTTCTCTCCAGAGTTGGGTTTATTTTTAAGTTACTGGCAAAGCCTGTTTCCAATCACATTGTTTGTACTTGTACTTAAGGTCTACCCATTCCTCTGCCCAACAGTATCTGTCCCTACAGCTCCTATTTATTACATCACAACTCCTTTCATTTCCTTCTTATCCATGTAAACTCCCTACCTTTCCCTTCCTGGGACCGGCTCATCAGGTAAGACTGGGGATTCCCCAAACTCTGACAATAGGAAAACTCTGAATCCTAAGGGCAATCTGACCGTCTCCTATCTCTCCTCTTTTCTCCTCCTCCTCCTCCTCTTCATTTCTGCCTCTCCTCCTCTCCATTTAGAGCTGAATAGAGCAACTGACTGGCCACTCTCTTAGGCTCTATCCCAAATTGCACCGTATTTACTATAGAGTGCACTACTTATGACCCAGACCCATAGGGCTCTCATCAGAAGTAGTTTAGATTGTAAGGACTAGAGTTCCATTTGGACAACAGCCTTAGCCTGTCATGGATACCTCAGCCCTCCAGCCCTGCAGACAAGTGAATTACACAGTTTACCCACTTCTTTTCAAATGCTATTTTCTTCTTGTCTTTCTTTTCTGTTGCACTGTGGCGACTGGAGAGCCGCTTAGCTATTACCCATGATTCTCCTTGTCTGCACGCGCACACACACACACACACGCACACTCACACATAATGAACCTTCTTTAGAGCTGCAGCGACAGTCTCAGACGTTTTGCATGGTTAGTTCGTCGTGGGATTTCTGTGACTTGGATCTTCTTTTCTTTGCAGACACTTTGAAGTCACCTTAAATCTCCTGGCCAGATTCAGTATATGATAGTCAAACTGTTTCTCTATCGTGTTGGTTAAAGTTGTGGTTTTCTTCCTTAATGGTCAGTCATTCTTTTATTTGTTTAAATTTTAAAGAAAACAGCAGCAGTTGCTAGCTTGCCCATCCAGTCCCTCACCTCTCTGTCTTTAAAACACATGATATATATATATAGATGGAAGCTTACAGTCCATTAACTGTGACTAAAACATCCTATATTAGGTAGATACTTACACTACATATGAAATGTGTTGATGCTAAGATAGAAGGCTGCAGTACATATGAAATGTGTTGATGCTAAGATACAAGGCTGCAGTACATATGAGATGTGTTGTTGCTTAGATACAAGGCTGCAGTACATATGAGATGTGTTGTTGCTAATTTACAAGGCTGCAGTACATATGAGATGTGTTGTTGCTAAGATACAAGGCTACAGTACATATGACGTGTTGTTGCTGATACAAGGCTGCAGTACATATGAGATGTGTTGTTGCTGATACAAGGCTGCAGTACATATGAGATGTGTTGTTGCTGATACAAGGCTGCAGTACATATGAGATGTGTTGTTGCTAAGATACAAGGCTGCAGTACATATGAGATGTGTTGTTGCTAAGATACAAGGCTGCAGTACATATGACATGTGTTGTTGCTGATACAAGGCTGCAGTACATATGAGATGTGTTGTTGCTAAGATACAAGGCTGCAGTACATATGACATGTGTTGTTGCTAAGATACAAGGCTGCAGTACATATGAGATGTGTTGTTGCTGATACAAGGCTGCAGTACATATGAGATGTGTTGTTGCTAAGATACAAGGCTGCAGTACATATGAGATGTGTTGTTGCTAAGATACAAGGCTGCAGTACATATGAGATGTGTTGTTGCTTAGATACAAGGCTGCAGTACATATGAGATGTGTTGTTGCTAAGATACAAGGCTGCAGTACATATGAGATGTGTTGTTGCTAAGATACAAGGCTGCAGTACATATGAGATGTGTTGTTGCTGATACAAGGCTGCAGTACATATGAGATGTGTTGTTGCTGATACAACGCTGCAGTACATATGAGATGTGTTGTTGCTGATACAAGGCTGCAGTACATATGAGATGTGTTGTTGCTAAGATACAAGGCTGCAGTACATATGAGATGTGTTGTTGCTGATACAAGGCTGCAGTACATATGACATAACACCACATAAACTCAGCAAAAAGAGAAACATCCCTTTTTTAGGACCCTGTCTTTCAAAGAAAATTCCCATGCTTGTTCAATGAACCATAAACAATTAATGAACATGCACCTGCAGAACGGTCGTTAAGACACTAGCAGCTTACAATTAAGTACAATTAGGTGGGCAATTAAGGTCACAGTTATGAAAACTTAGGACACTAAAGAGGCCTTTCTACTGACTCTGAAAAACACCAAAAGAAAGATGCCCAGGGTCCCTGCTCATCTGTGTGAATGTGCCTTAGGCATGCTGCAAGGAGACATGAGGACTGCAGATGTGGCCAGGGCAATAAATTGCAATGTCCGTACTGTGAGACACCTAAGACAGGGAGATGGGACGGACAGCTGATCGTCCTCGCAGTGGCAGACCATGTGTGAACAACACCTGCACAGGATCGGTACATCCGAACATCTCACCTGCAGGACAGATACAAGATGGCAACAACAAACACCTGAGTTACACCAGGAACGCACAATCCCTCCATCAGTGCTTAGACTGTCCCCAATAGGCTGAGAGAGCCTGGACTGAGGGCTTGTAGGCCTGTTGTAAGGCAGGTCCTCACCAGACATCACCGGCAACAACGTCTATGGGCACAAACCCACCGTCGCTGGACCAGACAGGACTGGCAAAAAGTGCTCGTTACTGACGAGTTGCGGTTTTGTCTCACCAGTTGTGATGATCGGATTCGCGTTTATTGTCGACGGAATGAGCGTTACACCGAGGCCTGTACTCTGGAGCGGGATCGATTTGGATGTCTGTCATGGTCTGGGGCGGTGTGTCACAGCATCATCGGACTGAGCTTGTTGTCATTGCAGGCAATCTCAACGCTGTGCGTTTCAGGGAAGACATCCTCCTCCCTCATGTGGTACACTTCCTGCAGGCTCAGCCTGACATGACCCTCCAGCATGACAATGCCACCAGCCATACTGCTCATTCTGTGCATGATTTCCTGCAAGACAGGAGTGTCAGTGTTCTGGCCAGCGAAGAGCCCGGATCACAATCCCATGGAGCACGTCTGCGACCTGTTGGATCGGAGGGTGAGGGCTAGGGCCATTCCCCCCAGAAATGTCCGGGAACTTGCAGGTGCCTTGGTGGAAGAGTGCGGTAACATCTCACAGCGAGAACTGGCAAATCTGCACTGCAGTACTTAATGCAGCTGATAGCCACACCAGATACTGACTGTTACTTTTGATTTGGACCCCCATCCTTTGTTCAGGGACACATTATTCAATTTATGTTAGTCACATGTCTGTGGAACTTGTTCAGTTTGTCTCAGTTGTTGAATCTTGTTATGTTCATACAAATATTGACACATGTTAAGTTTGCTGAAAATAAACACAGTTGAAAGTGAGAGGTTTCTTTTTTGCAGAGTTTATTACGTGTAGGTATGCAGTAGGTAGGTATGCAGTAGGTAGGTATGCAGTAGGTAGGTATGCAGTAGGTAGGTATGCAGTAGGTAGGTATGCAGTACATTATGACATATGAGTGGTGTTTAAGATTCTGTCGACTGTGACTTCACATTGGAAGTTATCCAGGGATCAGCCCTATCCACAGTGACAGTGACACAGCTTTCTACTTTACAAGAAGAGTTGTAGGCTCTTTCAGTTACCGTGACACAGTTAGCCCGAGGCTGGGTTCCTCTATGGCGTTAACAGCCCCTCTAAGGCACATCAGTCAGGACAGGGCCACTTAAAGTTCCATTCTGGGATTTGAAAAACAACACAACGGTAGCCCTGCCACTTGTTTTGATATACAGCTAAAGGATGGGCTAGGGAAATGTAACCCCTCCCAAATTCAAAAGGAATTAATTTATAAAATGTTTTTTTTTATTAAGAATCCATAGGTGCATATCAACAATTGGAATGACCATTGAACATATTCTCAGATTGTAGTCTTAAGTGAGGACAGGGCCATCGTTAGTTACACAGTTGCACAGCAAGTGCTTTGCTTGGGTAATAAGACTGCATGCAATTATTTGTATTTATTATGGACCCCCATTAGTTCCTACTAAGACAGCAGCTACTCTTCCTGTGGTTTATTATGGATCCCTATTAGTTCCTGCCAAGGCAGCAGCTACTCTTCCTGTGGTTTATTATGGATCCCCATTAGTTCCTGCCAAGGCAGCAGCTACTCTTCCTGGGGTTTATTAAGGATCCCCATTAGTTCCTACTAAGACAGCAGCTACTCTTCCTGGGGTTTATTAAGGATCCCCATTAGTTCCTACTAAGACAGCAGCTACTCTTCCTGGGGTTTATTATGGATCCCCATTAGTTCCTGCCAAGACAGCAGCTACTCTTCCTGTGGTTTATTATGGATCCCCATTAGTTCCTACTAAGGCAGCAGCTACTCTTCCTGGGGTTTATTATGGATCCCCATTAGTTCCTGCCAAGGCAGCGGCTACTCTTCCTGTGGTTTATTATGGATCCCCATTAGTTCCTACTAAGGCAGCAGCTACTCTTCCTGGGGTTTATTATGGATCCCCATTAGTTCCTGCCAAGGCAGCAGCTACTCTTCCTGTGGTTTATTATGGATCCCCATTAGTTCCTACTAAGGCAGCAGCTACTCTTCCTGGGGTTTATTAGGGATCCCCATTAGTTCCTGCCAAGGCAGCAGCTACTCTTCCTGTGGTTTATTAGGGATCCCCATTAGTTCCTGCCAAGGCAGCGGCTACTCTTCCTGGGGTTTATTATGGATCCCCATTAGTTCCTACTAAGGCAGCAGCTACTCTTCCTGGGGTTTATTATGGATCCCCATTAGTTCCTACTAAGGCAGCAGCTACTCTTCCTGTGGTTTATTATGGATCCCCATTAGTTCCTACTAAGACAGCAGCTACTCTTCCTGGGGTTTATTATGGATCCCCATTAGTTCCTGCCAAGGCAGCAGCTATTCTTCCTGTGGTTTATTATGGATCCCCATTAGTTCCTACTAAGGCAGCAGCTACTCTTCCTGGGGTTTATTATGGATCCCCATTAGTTCCTGCCAAGGCAGCAGCTACTCTTCCTGTGGTTTATTATGGATCCCCATTAGTTCCTACTAAGGCAGCAGCTACTCTTCTTGGGGTTTATTATGGATCCCCATTAGTTCCTACTAAGACAGCAGCTACTCTTCCTGGGGTTTATTATGGATCCCCATTAGTTCCTACTAAGACAGCAGCTACTCTTTCTGGGGTTTGTTATGGATCCCTATTAGTTCCTGCCAAGGCAGCGGCTACTCTTCCTGGGGTTTATTATGGATCCCCATTAGTTCCTGCCAAGGCAGCAGCTACTCTTCCTGGGGTTTATTATGGATCCCTATTAGTTCCTGCCAAGGCAGCAGCTACTCTTCCTGGTGTTTATTATGGATCCCCATTAGTTCCTGTAGTACTGTGCGCCTCCGGTAGTCTGTTCTGGACTTGGGGACTGTGACTAATCCTCTTGTGGCATGTCTTTTGGGGTATGTATGGGTGTCTGAGCTGTGTGCTCATTGTTTAGACAGTGTTAGGGAAGATTCAGAATTTGTTGGTAACATATGTTAGATGTTTTATATTCATCAAATGTGTGTAAGTTAATTCTCATCAGAATGGTATTTTTGTGTTATTCTGTGGTGAGGTTGCAGTTATCTGTTCTATGTCAAAACTAAGTTGCCTGGGCCGCTGAGAGGGGAGAGGTCAAAGTGTCATCATGTGTAAACATATCTTTCACTCTCTACCTTTCCCATAGTGGGGAAAGGAAGGTTGCAGTGTCTGGAATCATTCTATGCTCCCTCTTATGTTGTTTCTATCTTAACCTATAGCCTCACCCTCCTCTCCGTGAGCTTGTCCAGGAGGTTGTATTTTGAGTTGGTTGTATCTAAATGACAATTTGATATATGCCTGTTGATTTGGAGGATTGGTTTATGGTTCTGGGGTTTGGGAAAGGAGACAAAGCTGAACGATGAATTATGTCTATGCTGTCTTATCCTGTGTGTGTGTCTTTACTATAAAGGACCTCATTTACAATGTGGAAGGGGCTCTCAGAGAATTCACGGAGAGACACTGAATTTATCTGAGAGTCACAGGGTTGTGATAGAGCTCATATAATTAAAGATGGACTTTGATAACTAACTCTAACTTGTGTGTGTGGTTTGCTCCCATCATTTGGTAAATAGAGGAAATTTCCACGACAACAGACACCTCAGTACATTCAACTTGTCAACTCTTCTTACAAAAACAAGTAGTGATGAAGTCACTCTCCTCCACTTTGAGCCAGGAGAGATTGACATGCATATTATTAATGTTAGCTCTCCGTGTACTTTTAAGTGCCAGCCATGCTGCCCTGTTCTGAGACAGCCGTGCTGCTCTGTTCTGAGACAGCCGTGCTGCCCTGTTCTGAGATAGCCGTGCTGCCCTGTTCTGAGACAGCCGTGCTGCCCTGTTCTGAGACAGCCGTGCTGCCCTGTTCTGAGACAGCCGTGCTGCCCTGTTCTGAGCCAGCCGTGCTGCCCTGTTCTGAGCCAGCCGTGCTGCCCTGTTCTGAGACAGCCGTGCTGCCCTGTTCTGAGACAGCCGTGCTGCCCTGTTCTGAGACAGCCGTGCTGCCCTGTTCTGAGACAGCCGTGCTGCCCTGTTTTGAGCCAACTGCAATTTCCCTAAGTCCCTCTTTGTGGCACCTGACCACACTGCAAGTGATTGCTTTGTCACACTTAATCGTACACACACCGCCACTCTGTGTTTCTTATGGACTTTCATTGACAGTTGAAACCTTCCAACTCACCCTGTTGTTTCTTACAACAACGTTTCTTCAACATAGAAAACAAAACCTACACGTGAATACCTCCATATTCCCATTTCATGGAATACATTGCTACATACTGTAGTGAAGAACTCTCATTTTAAGTGAACTCATAACTAGAATAATAACATTGACTAAAAGCAAAGATATTCAAATATAATAATGGCCTGAAGATGTTCCACCCCCCCCGAAATCCTTTTACAGGGTCCAATCACACTGCTTCATCTTAACCTCGCAGTGACACTTGATGCAAACTTAATTTACTTAAACCTGTTCCATCTGCCTCGCCTTGGATTGAGAATATCGCCCGTGGACACAGTGTAGTTAGTTAGTTGTTACTTTGCCAGTTCTCCAACCCCTCACACATTGACTCATACATAAGAGCGTAGTCTAATATAAATGCATTAGGATGCTGGATTCACACCAAGTTCTGCTGTTTATCTCCCTTCCCTGCTTTTGGAGTTATAATGTCAAACCCCTTTCTGACTCATAAGAAGGTACTAAAAGCATTCGTATGCTAAGTACATGCAGATTTCTGTTATTTGGTTTATGAGTGCTTTACTTACATTCCATTAACTGTTGCATTGTATGATGGTAGTCTAAAATACATGCAGATTTCTGTTATTTGGTTTATGAGTGCTTTACTTACATTCCATTAACTGTTGCATTGTATGATGGTAGTCTAAAATACATGCAGATTTCTGTTATTTGGTTTATTGAGTGCTTTACTTACATTCCATTAACTGTTGCATTGTATGATGGTAGTCTAAAATACATGCAGATTTCTGTTATTTGGTTTATGAGTGCTTTACTTACATTCCATTAACTGTTGCATTGTATGATGGTAGTCTAAAAAGACATGCAGTAGGATGCTAGGTTCTTATTTTCTTATTTCCGTGTTACTTTCCTTTCTAAAAGTGTAAGAAGGTACTCTGA
Source organism: Oncorhynchus mykiss (assembly GCF_013265735.2). Classification (NCBI taxonomy): domain Eukaryota; kingdom Metazoa; phylum Chordata; class Actinopteri; order Salmoniformes; family Salmonidae; genus Oncorhynchus; species Oncorhynchus mykiss. The sequence goes on from NC_048565.1 coordinate 85,857,115, forward strand.
AACCGACAACCGTTAGAATATCAATCTCAATGACAACCATTAGAATGTCCATTTCTGGTCTGACTGGTCTTCTTACTGCATTTGGTTGATAATGGCTCCTACTTACATCCCATTAACTGTTGCATTAACATCATGGATCAAACGGATGCTGCAGGGCCTGTAATTAATGTCGGAGGCGTCTCTTGGGGCTACCTTGTAATGGTGGCGGTGTTGGGTCACTACCAGTTAGTATAATGCCGTTAATTGCTCCCAGAATAAGATCCTTTAACATTTTAAAGACATAATGGCTGCATTTTCACAGGAAAGCCAATTCTGATTGGTCAATAGACCAATTATTGAAAAAATTATCAGAATTGGGCTGCCTGTGTAAACGCAGCCATAGTCACTTCAGTGAACTCCTAAGGCTGGCCATGTTGTGCTGTTGAAACATATAAATATACATAGAAATATATGCTTGTTTTTGTGTCATTTAATATACATTTGCCATTCCAAACACACAACACTTGAAGTCTAAACTAAGTTTAGAGAACTAAGATTATCTCTTGATGTCAAACTAATGCAGTTTTAGCAAAGACTTAATTATGTTCTCTCCATTTTTTTGTTTTCTCACTTTTTCAGACGAATGCACAGTGACGAGGTCGTACCTTTTCCTCCACAAGTTCTGGTTCTTCAGTACCATCTACTACTTTGGTAACTGGGTGTTTATCGGGGTATGTGTTGGAAACTCAAAGATTCGGTTGACATTGTTCTTGCAAAAATGTCACAGATGGTGTAACTATAAGTGCAATTTATAGTGTAAAGGCAGATCAGATTTACTGAGTACTGCTGAGTCTGCTAGAATTATAGCTGCAATTCATTGATTGATTGGTTAAATTGTTTGGACATTAAAGATGACCGCCATACTAGCGTCCTACTTAAACTGCATACGCATGTATTTAAACCGCGTACTCATTTACTTAAACTGCATACTCATTTACTTAAACCACATACTCATTTACTTAAACTGCATACTCATTTACTTAAACCGCATGCTCATTTACTTAAACCGCACACTCAAGTACTTAAACCGCGTACTCAAGTACTTAAACCGCATACTCAAGTACTTAAACTGCGTACTAATTTACTTAAACCGCAAACCAATTTACTTAAACCGCGTATACATTTACTTAAGCCGCGTACACATTTACTTAAACTGTGTACTCATTTAAACCGGATACTCATTTACTTAAACTGCATACTCATTTACTTAATCTGCACACTCATTTAAACCGCATACTCATTTACTTAATCTGCATACTCATTTATTTAATCTGCACACTCATTTAAACCGCATACTCATTTACTTAATCTGCATACTAATTTATTTAATCTGCACACTCATTTAAACCGCATACTCATTTACTTAAACTCTATACTAATTTACTTAAACTGCACACTCAAACCGCATACTCATTTACTTAAACTGCATACTCATTTACTTAACCCGCGTACTCATGTACTTTAACTGCGTACTAATTTAAACCGCATACTCATTTACTTAATCTGCATACTAATTTACTTAAACCGCATACTAATTTACTTAAACCGCATACTAATTTACTTAAACCGCATACTCATTCACTTACACCGCATACTCATTTACTTAAGCTGTAATCATTTACTTAAACTGCGTACTCATTCACTTAATCTGCATACTCATTTACTTAAACTGCATACTCATTTCGGCGTTTGATCTAGTAGAATTCATTGGTCTTTTCTGACTCACGTGTTAGACGACAGCTGATAATCAGATAAATTGACCTGCTGTACTATTTTCTACATTTCACATACTAGAAAACTTTACTTTTTCACATATTATTTATATAGTACGCTAGTATGGGTATTGGGAGATGGCCCATGACTTATTTCCATACGTTCCATGTTTTCCACCTGTAGGTTCTCCTCATTGACCTGGTGGTGTTTGATTGTAAATGTCCATGTTTTCCACCTGTAGGTTCTCCTCATTGACCTGGTGGTGATTGATTGTAAATGTCCATGTTTTCCACCTGTAGGTTCTCCTCATTGGCCTGGTGGTGATGATTGATTGTAAATGTCCATGTTTTCCACCTGTAGGTTCTCCTCATTGGCCTGGTGGTGTTTGATTGTAAATGTCCATGTTTTCCACCTGTAGGTTCTCCTCATTGACCTGGTGGTGGTGATTGATTGTAAATGTCCATGTTTTCCACCTGTAGGTTCTCCTCATTGGCCTGGTGGTGTTTGATTGTAAATGTCCATGTTTTCCACCTGTAGGTTCTCCTCATTGGCCTGGTGGTGATGATTGATTGTAAATGTCCATGTTTTCCACCTGTAGGTTCTCCTCATTGGCCTGGTGGTGTTTGATTGTAAATGTCCATGTTTTCCACCTGTAGGTTCTCCTCATTGACCTGGTGGTGATTGATTGTAAATGTCCATGTTTTCCACCTGTAGGTTCTCCTCATTGGCCTGGTGGTGTTTGATTGTAAATGTCCATGTTTTCCACCTGTAGGTTCTCCTCATTGACCTGGTTGTGTTTGATTGATTGTAAATGTCCATGTTTTCCACCTGTAGGTTCTCCTCATTGGCCTGGTGGTGATTGATTGTAAATGTCCATGTTTTCCACCTGTAGGTTCTCCTCATTGGCCTGGTGGTGTTTGATTGATTGTAAATGTCCATGTTTTCCACCTGTAGGTTCTCCTCATTGACCTGGTGGTGATTGATTGTAAATGTCCATGTTTTCCACCTGTAGGTTCTCCTCATTGGCCTGGTGGTGATTGATTGTAAATGTCCATGTTTTCCACCTGTAGGTTCTCCTCATTGACCTGGTGGTGGTGATTGATTGTAAATGTCCATGTTTTCCACCTGTAGGTTCTCCTCATTGGCCTGGTGGTGATTGATTGTAAATGTCCATGTTTTCCACCTGTAGGTTCTCCTCATTGGCCTGGTGGTGATTGATTATAAATGTCCATGTTTTCCACCAGTAGGTTCTCCTCATTGGCCTGGTGGTGATTGATTGTAACTTTCCATGTTTTCCACCTGTAGGTTCTCCTCATTGACCTGGTGGTGATTGATTGTAAATGTCCATGTTTTCCACCTGTAGGTTCTCCTCATTGACCTGGTGGTGATTGATTGTACATGTCCATGTTTTCCACCTGTAGGTTCTCCTCATTGACCTGGTGGTGATGATTGATTGTAAATGTCCATGTTTTCCACCTGTAGGTTCTCCTCATTGGCCTGGTGGTGATTGATTGCAAATGTCCATGTTTTCCACCTGTAGGTTCTCCTCATTGGCCTGGTGGTGTTGTGATTGTAAATGTCCATGTTTTCCACCTGTAGGTTCTCCTCATTGGCCTGGTGGTGATTGATTGATTGTAAATGTCCATGTTTTCCACCTGTAGGTTCTCCTCATTGTCCTGGTGGTGATTGATTGATTGTAAATGTCCATGTTTTCCACCTGTAGGTTCTCCTCATTGACCTGGTGGTGATTGATTGTAAATGTCCATGTTTTCCACCTGTAGGTTCTCCTCATTGGCCTGGTGGTGTTTGATTGTAAATGTCCATGTTTTCCACCTGTAGGTTCTCCTCATTGGCCTGGTGGTGATTGATTGTAAATGTCCATGTTTTCCACCTGTAGGTTCTCCTCATTGACCTGGTGGTGTTTGATTGTAAATGTCCATGTTTTCCACCTGTAGGTTCTCCTCATTGACCTGGTGTTGATTGATTGTAAATGTCCATGTTTTCCACCTGTAGGTTCTCCTCATTGACCTGGTGGTGATTGATTGTACATGTCCATGTTTTCCACCTGTAGGTTCTCCTCATTGACCTGGTGGTGATGATTGATTGTAAATGTCCATGTTTTCCACCTGTAGGTTCTCCTCATTGGCCTGGTGGTGATTGATTGTAAATGTCCATGTTTTCCACCTGTAGGTTCTCCTCATTGGCCTGGTGGTGATTGATTGTAAATGTCCATTTTTTCCATCTGTAGGTTCTCCTCATTGGCCTGGTGGTGATTGATTGTAAATGTCCATGTTTTCCACCTGTAGGTTCTCCTCATTGGCCTGGTGGTGATTGATTGTAAATGTCCATGTTTTCCACCTGTAGGTTCTCCTCATTGACCTGGTGGTGATGATTGATTGTAAATGTCCATGTTTTCCACCTATAGGTTCTCCTCATTGACCTGGTGGTGATTGATTGATTGATTTTAACTTTCCATGGTTTCCACCTGTAGGTTTTCCTCATCGGCCTGTTGGTGTCATGTTGTAAGGGGAAGAAATCAGTGATCGAAGGCGAGGTGGAGGCAGATGACTCTGACATGAGTGAAGACGAATATGTCCACTGACAAGACCACAGCCTGCCAGACCTGGGTTCAAATACTATTTGAAATGTTTTAAATACTTTTGAGCATTTGCTTTAGCCTGCCTGGGAGTGCCGGGTGGGTGGGGTTTGCATGTTCTGGACTTTTCTATTGGTTCACCTGCAAAAGGCAAGCTTATCAAATACAATTGAAGTATTTTAAATCATTTTAAACAGTGTGCCCTAATGAATATGACCCAGGTCTGCTACCTGCATGTACCAGGACACATTTAATCCGGATTGGTTTCTGTTACAGCTGGTTTGCTATAACATAAGAATTTAACATTTGGATTGTTCATACAAGGCAGTAAAACTTTAATTTGAACTGTTGTTTTCTGGTTTCTGCCTGAGATTGGTTATAATATTCCACAACGTTGTGTTGATACTGATGTATTATAACAGGAGAGGGTGATTGTGAGGTTGCTTTTTTCTATTAGGGCAACTTTTTGTTTTTTTGTTCAGTCAAGTGTCTTTGTTCAAAGCAGTATGTAAAACCCTGATTGCATCCCAAATGGCACCCTATTTCAAATATAGTGCACTTCTTTTGACCAAAGCCCTATCGGACCCTGGTCAAAAGTAGTGCACTATATAGGGAATAGTGTTCCATTTGAGATGTAGCCCTCTTTGTATTACTATGGGTATGTGCCTGTTGTTTCAAATGTCATCTCCACCAATTCCATGTTTTTATGTTTCCAAAAAGAAAGATTTAGTGTTACAAAATTCTGGTATATTTTCCAAAATGAGAGGATTCTGAATTTCCTGCTTATTTCCCCTCACTATTCTGGGAATCTTCAAATGGGGACGAAAAAGACAGAAAAATCAGGTGATTTGTGGAAAGTTCCCAACATTTTCCAACCCTAAGAAAGATCCCTGGTTGAGAACCAAACGGTGAGTTATTCAACAAGCCTGTGGTACTGGATGTTTTGGATCCTGAAAAGACAAGATGTTGTTGGGGAAACAGTCCAGGATTACTTTTTTATTTGAACTCAGCACATTTTTGTTGACATGTACATTTCTGTAATATATGGCTGGATAAATGTTTATTTTAGCCTTTAACAGATGTATTATTTTTAAGATTACTAACTTAGCACATTCAGCATGTTAACTTACAGCAACAAATATGGACTTGTATTTGATACCATATTGATAATGCACATTGCTGAGTTAAAATATATATTATCTTATCCCTGATTTTGGTCGTGTTTGGTTGGGCTTAGCTTGACTAACTGTTATTGCGTTGATGAATTGATTTGCTGTAAAGTTCTCTGAACATGAACTCAGCATAATATCACTTGACTACTGATCACAATGTCAATTTCCGTTATGAATTTGGAATAAAATATGAATTCTGAATTGATTATTGCTATGTTTATGTTGTTAATCTATCAATTTCTAACGTTAATTCAGGGATTGCTTTGGACCTTGAACTTGGGGTTGGCGTAGCCATTTGTTTTTCAAGGAATAGACATTAGTGATATTTATTGTGTCCTCTTTAAAACTGTTGATAATAAAGAGGCTGGCCCATCTTATTTTGTGTGCCATGCACTTTTCATCACTGCAATAGATACCATCGATTTAATCTGTCACAGTGGTCATTATTAGCCTACAAGATGGCATGTAGCTGGCTTCAGTACAGTATATATAAAAAAAAGTGCTAACTCATTGCAGGCTTTAGTATTTATATACCTTCTAGTCATCACCACGGTGACGCTTAATCAATGGCTTCTAGTACTAATGCCTGTACACATATATACAATATGTAGGATCAGCATAATGGTGATCCCTGGGGCTACATACTATAGATAAAAAGACTGGTGTTAACTCTCCACTATCTCCATACACAGTGGTGATCCCTGGGGCTACATACTATAGATAAAAAGACTGGTGCTAACTCTCCACTATCTCCATACACAGTGGTGATCCCTGGGGCTACATAATATAGATAAAAAGACTGGTGCTAACTCTCCACTATCTCCATACACAGTGGTGATCCCTGGGGCTACATACTATAGATAAAAAGACTGGTGCTAACTCTCCACTATCTCCATACACAGTGGTGATCCCTGGGGCTACATACTATAGATAAAAAGACTGGTGTTAAGATGTTAACTCTCCACTATCTCCATACACAGTGGTGATCCCTGGGGCTACATACTATAGATAAAAAGACTGGTGTTAACTCTCCACTATCTCCATACACAGTGGTGATCCCTGGGGCTACATACTATAGATAAAAAGACTGGTGTTAACTCTCCACTATCTCCATACACAGTGGTGATCCCTGGGCTACATACTATAGATAAAAAGACTGGTGTTAACTCTCCACTATCTCCATACACAGTGGTGATCCCTGGGCTACATACTATGGATAAAAAGACTGGTGTTAACTCTCCACTATCTCCATACACAGTGGTGATCCCTGGGCTACATACTATAGATAAAAAGACTGGTGTTAACTCTCCACTATCTCCATACACAGTGGTGATCCCTGGGGCTACATACTATAGATAAAAAGACTGGTGTTAACTCTCCACTATCTCCATACACAGTGGTGATCCCTGGGGCTACATACTATAGATAAAAAGACTGGTGTTAAGATGTTAACTCTCCACTATCTCCATACACAGTGGTGATCCCTGGGCTACATACTATAGATAAAAAGACTGGTGTTAACTCTCCACTATCTCCATACACAGTGGTGATCCCTGGGGCTACATACTATAGATAAAAAGACTGGTGTTAACTCTCCACTATCTCCATACACAGTGGTGATCCCTGGGCTACATACTATAGATAAAAAGACTGGTGTTAAGATGCTAACTCTCCACTATCTCCATACACAGTGGTGATCCCTGGGGCTACATACTATAGATAAAAAGACTGGTGTTAACTCTCCACTATCTCCATACACAGTGGTGATCCCTGGGGCTACATACTATAGATAAAAAGACTGGTGTTAAGATGTTAACTCTCCACTATCTCCATACACAGTGGTGATCCCTGGGGCTACATACTATAGATAAAAAGACTGGTGTTAACTCTCCACTATCTCCATACACAGTGGTGATCCCTGGGGCTACATACTATAGATAAAAAGACTGGTGTTAAGATGTTAACTCTCCACTATCTCCATACACAGTGGTGATCCCTGGGCTACATACTATAGATAAAAAGACTGGTGTTAACTCTCCACTATCTCCATACACAGTGGTGATCCCTGGGGCTACATACTATAGATAAAAAGACTGGTGTTAACTCTCCACTATCTCCAGACACAGTGGTGATCCCTGGGCTACATACTATAGATAAAAAGACTGGTGTTAACTCTCCACTATCTCCATACACAGTGGTGATCCCTGGGGCTACATACTATAGATAAAAAGACTGGTGTTAACTCTCCACTATCTCCATACACAGTGGTGATCCCTGGGCTACATACTATAGATAAAAAGACTGGTGTTAACTCTCCACTATCTCCATACACAGTGGTGATCCCTGGGGCTACATACTATAGATAAAAAGACTGGTGTTAAGATGTTAACTCTCCACTATCTCCATACACAGTGGTGATCCCTGGGGCTACATACTATAGATAAAAAGACTGGTGTTAACTCTCCACTATCTCCATACACAGTGGTGATCCCTGGGCTACATACTATAGATAAAAAGACTGGTGTTAACTCTCCACTATCTCCATACACAGTGGTGATCCCTGGGGCTACATACTATAGATAAAAAGACTGGTGTTAAGATGTTAACTCTCCACTATCTCCATACACAGTGGTGATCCCTGGGCTACATACTATAGATAAAAAGACTGGTGTTAACTCTCCACTATCTCCATACACAGTGGTGATCCCTGGGGCTACATACTATAGATAAAAAGACTGGTGTTAAGATGTTAACTCTCCACTATCTCCATACACAGTGGTGATCCCTGGGGCTACATACTATAGATAAAAAGACTGGTGTTAACTCTCCACTATCTCCATACACAGTGGTGATCCCTGGGGCTACATACTATAGATAAAAAGACTGGTGTTAACTCTCCACTATCTCCATACACAGTGGTGATCCCTGGGCTACATACTATAGATAAAAAGACTGGTGTTAACTCTCCACTATCTCCATACACAGTGGTGATCCCTGGGGCTACATACTATAGATAAAAAGACTGGTGTTAACTCTCCACTATCTCCATACACAGTGGTGATCCCTGGGGCTACATACTATAGATAAAAAGACTGGTGTTAACTCTCCACTATCTCCATACACAGTGGTGATCCCTGGGCTACATACTATAGATAAAAAGACTGGTGTTAAGATGCTAACTCTCCACTATCTCCATACACAGTGGTGATCCCTGGGGCTACATACTATAGATAAAAAGACTGGTGTTAAGATGCTAACTCTCCACTATCTCCATACACAGTGGTGATCCCTGGGGCTACATACTATAGATAAAAAGACTGGTGTTAACTCTCCACTATCTCCATACACAGTGGTGATCCCTGGGCTACATACTATAGATAAAAAGACTGGTGTTACGATGTTAACTCTCCACTATCTCCATACACAGTGGTGATCCCTGGGGCTACATACTATAGATAAAAAGACTGGTGTTAACTCTCCACTATCTCCATACACAGTGGTGATCCCTGGGGCTACATACTATAGATAAAAAGACTGGTGTTAAGATGTTAACTCTCCACTATCTCCATACACAGTGGTGATCCCTGGGGCTACATACTATAGATAAAAAGACTGGTGTTAAGATGTTAACTCTCCACTATCTCCATACACAGTGGTGATCCCTGGGGCTACATACTATAGATAAAAAGACTGGTGTTAACTCTCCACTATCTCCAGACACAGTGGTGATCCCTGGGCTACATACTATAGATAAAAAGACTGGTGTTAACTCTCCACTATCTCCATACACAGTGGTGATCCCTGGGGCTACATACTATAGATAAAAAGACTGGTGTTAAGGTGTTAACTCTCCACTATCTCCATACACAGTGGTGATCCCTGGGGCTACATACTATAGATAAAAAGACTGGTGTTAACTCTCCACTATCTCCATACACAGTGGTGATCCCTGGGCTACATACTATAGATAAAAAGACTGGTGTTAAGATGTTAACTCTCCACTATCTCCATACACAGTGGTGATCCCTGGGGCTACATAATATAGATAAAAAGACTGGTGTTAAGATGTTAACTCTCCACTATCTCCATACACAGTGGTGATCCCTGGGGCTACATACTATAGATAAAAAGACTGGTGTTAAGATGTTAACTCTCCACTATCTCCATACACAGTGGTGATCCCTGGGCTACATACTATAGATAAAAAGACTGGTGTTAAGATGCTAACTCTCCACTATCTCCATACACAGTGGTGATCCCTGGGGCTACATACTATAGATAAAAAGACTGGTGTTAAGATGCTAACTCTCCACTATCTCCATACACAGTGGTGATCCCTGGGGCTACATACTATAGATAAAAAGACTGGTGTTAAGATGCTAACTCTCCACTATCTCCATACACAGTGGTGATCCCTGGGGCTACATACTATAGATAAAAAGACTGGTGTTAACTCTCCACTATCTCCAGACACAGTGGTGATCCCTGGGCTACATACTATAGATAAAAAGACTGGTGTTAACTCTCCACTATCTCCATACACAGTGGTGATCCCTGGGGCTACATAATATAGATAAAAAGACTGGTGTTAACTCTCCACTATCTCCATACACAGTGGTGATCCCTGGGGCTACATACTATAGATAAAAAGACTGGTGTTAACTCTCCACTATCTCCATACACAGTGGTGATCCCTGGGGCTACATACTATAGATAAAAAGACTGGTGTTAACTCTCCACTATCTCCATACACAGTGGTGATCCCTGGGGCTACATAATATAGATAAAAAGACTGGTGTTAAGATGTTAACTCTCCACTATCTCCATACACAGTGGTGATCCCTGGGCTACATACTATAGATAAAAAGACTGGTGTTAACTCTCCACTATCTCCATACACAGTGGTGATCCCTGGGGCTACATACTATAGATAAAAAGACTGGTGTTAAGATGTTAACTCTCCACTATCTCCATACACAGTGGTGATCCCTGGGGCTACATACTATATATAAAAAGACTGGTGTTAACTCTCCACTATCTCCATACACAGTGGTGATCCCTGGGGCTACATACTATAGATAAAAAGACTGGTGTTAACTCTCCACTATCTCCATACACAGTGGTGATCCCTGGGCTACATACTATAGATAAAAAGACTGGTGTTAACTCTCCACTATCTCCATACACAGTGGTGATCCCTGGGGCTACATACTATAGATAAAAAGACTGGTGTTAAGATGTTAACTCTCCACTATCTCCATACACAGTGGTGATCCCTGGGCTACATACTATAGATAAAAAGACTGGTGTTAAGATGCTAACTCTCCACTATCTCCATACACAGTGGTGATCCCTGGGGCTACATACTATAGATAAAAAGACTGGTGTTAAGATGCTAACTCTCCACTATCTCCATACACAGTGGTGATCCCTGGGGCTACATACTATAGATAAAAAGACTGGTGTTAACTCTCCACTATCTCCAGACACAGTGGTGATCCCTGGGCTACATACTATAGATAAAAAGACTGGTGTTAACTCTCCACTATCTCCATACACAGTGGTGATCCCTGGGGCTACATACTATAGATAAAAAGACTGGTGTTAAGATGCTAACTCTCCACTATCTCCATACACAGTGGTGATCCCTGGGGCTACATACTATAGATAAAAAGACTGGTGTTAACTCTCCACTATCTCCATACACAGTGGTGATCCCTGGGGCTACATACTATAGATAAAAAGACTGGTGTTAAGATGTTAACTCTCCACTATCTCCATACACAGTGGTGATCCCTGGGCTACATACTATAGATAAAAAGACTGGTGTTAAGATGTTAACTCTCCACTATCTCCATACACAGTGGTGATCCCTGGGGCTACATACTATAGATAAAAAGACTGGTGTTAACTCTCCACTATCTCCATACACAGTGGTGATCCCTGGGGCTACATACTATAGATAAAAAGACTGGTGTTAAGATGTTAACTCTCCACTTCCCCTGTACACTGATACACTCTCTTCATTCTCTGAAGCAGCTCAATTATCTGATGGTTGGTTGGTTGGTTGGTTGGTTGGTTGGTCCAAGAATGCACTGCAATGTGACATCTGTTCCAGGTGGGAACATGAAACACACACAACAGATGGGAAGGACCTGGAGAAGAAATAACAAGCACTATGTATGTGTTTACACAAGCAGCCCAATTCTGATCTTTGGCCCATTTTTTTTGGCTAAACATCGGATTGATTGTTCAAAAGACCAATTTTGTGGCAAAAGATCAGACTTGGGCTTCCTGTGTTAACACAGCCTATGTCGAACTCTCTAGCTTTACCTAGCATCACCTTGGAGGAAGTAACAACTGTTCCTACAGTAATAACTCTTCTTTTATGGTCATCCTTTGTTATTGTGTGGTTTTGTTGAGTTATGGAACAATGAGCCGATTCCTCCCACAGGCTTTCTTTGATAGGTCTTTTCATAAGACACTGAAGGTCATCTTTCATTTCAGATAGGGGGTCAAAGGTGGCACAGAAATACTGACAAGGGAAAATAATATCAGGCTCAAATCAAATCACAGTTTATTGGTTCATACACATATATTTTCAGATGTTGTTTATTGCAGGTTCAAATGTTTATATTTCTAACTCCAACAGTGCAGTAAAACTAACAATGCAAAACAATGCACACATGCAAATGTACAGTCACGTTACTGTTTCTGTTTCAGAACACACTTAGGAAGTGACTTCATATGTCAATATTCTGCACAGGTCACGTTTCTGTTTCTGTTTCAGAACACACTTAGGAAGTGACTTCATATGTCAATATTCTGCACAGGTCACGTTTCTGTTTCTGTTTCAGAACACACTTAGGAAGTGACTTCATATGTCAATATTCTGCACAGGTCACGTTACTGTTTCTGTTTCAGAACACACTTAGGAAGTGACTTCATATGTCAATATTCTGCACAGGTCACGTTTCTGTTTCTGTTTCAGAACACACTTAGGAAGTGACTTCATATGTCAATATTCTGCACAGGTCACGTTACTGTTTCTGTTTCAGAACACACTTAGGAAGTGACTTCATATGTCAATATTCTGCACAGGTCACGTTTCTGTTTCTGTTTCAGAACACACTTAGGAAGTGACTTCATATGTCAATATTCTGCACAGGTCACGTTACTGTTTCTGTTTCAGAACACACTTAGGAAGTGACTTCATATGTCAATATTCTGCACAGGTCACGTTTCTGTTTCTGTTTCAGAACACACTTAGGAAGTGACTTCTTATGTCAATATTCTGCACAGGTCACGTTTCTGTTTCTGTTTCAGAACACACTTAGGAAGTGACTTCATATGTCAATATTCTGCACAGGTCACGTTTCTGTTTCTGTTTCAGAACACACTTAGGAAGTGACTTCATATGTCAATATTCTGCACAGGTCACGTTTCTGTTTCTGTTTCAGAACACACTTAGGAAGTGACTTCATATGTCAATATTCTGCACAGGTCACGTTACTGTTTCTGTTTCAGAACACACTTAGGAAGTGACTTCATATGTCAATATTCTGCACAGGTCACGTTACTGTTTCTGTTTCAGAACACACTTAGGAAGTGACTTCATATGTCAATATTCTGCACAGGTCACGTTTGTTCATTCTTGTTTGTCCAGTTTTCTATTCTATTGTTGTTGTCCTTTGGGATGGATGGAGACTGAAGAATACCTTTCTCACTATGAGAGACACTCAACGTCCTTCTACAACAGACATCCTGACCAGACGGACCTTTAGGCTATGCTCAGAAATGTTTTCATCGTGTTTTTTACAGACCCCAGAGCTTGCAGTACTCACAAACAGGCTGGCTGAGATCACTACACTTAAAAATAGGTCCATTTGTGATAGTTCCTTTGAGAGACCAGCATGGGGTTAGTGGTTCCCCCAGTTAAATCAACTCAACAACTTTGACATGTTGCCTTTCACTGTATAACATCCTCATTGTTTGATGAACGGATGAATGGAAGGATTACTAGTATTCTACACAGTGATGGACTCTAACTTCACTGAGCTGAAGAAAATACTTATTACATGTACTGTGGATGGATGAACAGCTAATCTTTCACAACGTTGCTGGAGGCCTATTGGTTTCACGTTAGCTTACATTACATTGTCTATCTTGGCTTTTTGGGTCAGCTTTTTTCCCCATCTTTCAATAGCCAATAGTGTTCTACGGCTCTTGTATATCACATGAAACGAGACATAAAGCTACAAGCCTTACGGCGTTAACGCCTGAGTCTTTCACAATGTGTTGTACATTTATAGGTTGCCATGGTACATTCTCAATTACTCTGACAAGATGTATCCTACACGGTATCTAAACGTCTTCCAGTTTTATCATTATTTTGGGGGTTTTCTTCACCTACCAGAAAGAGTACAATGTTAGTGATGTCTTGTTGAGAGATGTATGGTACATGATATATATTATACTGTGTTAGGGATGTCTTGTTGAGAGATGTATGGTACATTATATATTTATTATACTGTGATAGTGATGTCTTGTTGAGAGATGTATGGTACATGATGTATATTATACTGTGTTAGGGATGTCTTGTTGAGAGATGTATGGTACATTATATATTTATTATACTGTGATAGTGATGTCTTGTTGGGAGATGTATGGTACATGATGTATATTATACTGTGTTAGCGATGTCTTGTTGGGAGATGTATGGTACATGATGTATATTATACTGTGTTAGCGATGTCTTGTTGGGAGATGTATGGTACATGATATATATTATACTGTGTTAGTGATGTCTTGTTGGGAGATGTATGGTACATTATATATATTATACTGTGTTAGGGATGTCTTGTTGGGAGATGTATGGTACATGATATATATTATACTGTGTTAGGGATGTCTTGTTGAGAGATGTATGGTACATTATATATATTATACTGTGTTAGGGATGTCTTGTTGGGAGATGTATGGTACATGATATATATTATACTGTGTTAGGGATGTCTTGTTGGGAGATGTATGGTACATGATATATATTATACTGTGTTAGTGATGTCTTGTTGGGAGATGTATGGTACATGATATATATTAAAAGTGTTAGGGAGTTTAAATGTATTTGACTAAGGTGAATGTAAACTTCCGACTTCAACTGTATATATACAGTACCAATAGTCTCCACAGTTTGGACACATCTACTAATTCCAGGGTTTTTCGTTATTTTACTATTTTCTACATTGTAGAATAATAGTGAAGACATCACAACTATGAAATAACACATATTGAATTATGTAGTAACCAAAAAATGTTAAACAAAATATATTTTAGAATTGAGATTCTTCAAAGTAGCCACCCTTTGCCTTGATAACAGCTTTGCTCACTCTTGGCATTCTCTCAACCAGCTTCATGACGTAGTCACCTGGAATACATTTCAATTAACAGGTGTGCCTTGTTAAAAGTTAATTTGTGGAATTTATTTCCTTCTTAATTTAATGTGTTTGAGCCAATCTGTTGTGTTGTGACAAGGTAGGGGTGGTATACAGGGGTGGTGTTGTCTTGTAGCCTGGTCCCAGATCTGTTTGTGTTGTCTTGTAGCCTGGTCCCAGATCTGTTTGTGTTGTCCTGTAGCCTGGTCCCAGATCTGTTTGTGTTGTCTTGTAGCCTGGTCCCAGATCTGTTTGTGTTGTCTTGTAGCCTGGTCCCAGATCTGTTTGTGTTGTCTTGTAGCCTGGTCCCAGATCTGTTTGTGTTGTCTTGTAGCCTGGTCCCAGATCTGTTTGTGTTGTCTTGTAGCCTGGTCCCAGATCTGTTTGTGTTGTCTTGTAGCCTGGTCCCAGATCTGTTTGTGTTGTCTTGTAGCCTGGTCCCAGATCTGTTTGTGTTGTGCTGTAGCCTGGTCCCAGATCTGTTTGTGTTGTCTTGTAGCCTGGTCCCAGATCTGTTTGTGTTGTCTTGTAGCCTGGTCCTAGATCAGTTTGTGTTGTCTTGTGGCCTGGTCCCAGATCTGTTTGTGTTGTCTTGTAGCCTGGTCCTAGATCAGTTTGTGTTGTCTTGTGGCCTGGTCCTAGATCTGTTTGTGTTGTCTTGTAGCCTGGTCCCAGATCTGTTTGTGTTGTCTTGTAGCCTGGTCCCAGATCTGTTTGTGTTGTCTTGTAGCCTGGTCCCAGATCTGTTTGTGTTGTCTTGTAGCCTGGTCCTAGATCAGTTTGTGTTGTCTTGTGGCCTGGTCCTAGATCTGTTTGTGTTGTCTTGTAGCCTGGTCCCAGATCTGTTTGTGTTGTCTTGTAGCCTGGTCCCAGATCTGTTTGTGTTGTCTTGTAGCCTGGTCCCAGATCTGTTTGTGTTGTCTTGTAGCCTGGTCCTAGATCAGTTTGTGTTGTCTTGTGGCCTGGTCCTAGATCTGTTTGTGTTGTCTTGTAGCCTGGTCCTAGATCAGTTTGTGTTGTCTTGTGGCCTGGTCCCAGATCTGTTTGTGTTGTCTTGTGGCCTGGTCCTAGATATGTTTGTGTTGTCTTGTAGCCTGGTCCTAGATCTGTTTGTGTTGTCTTGTGGCCTGGTCCCAGAATCTCTTGCACTGACTCTGGACTCCACCCACTCACTCACACCTACTCCACCCACTCACATACACTGACACCTCAACAAGCATTACACAAACACTACATCCATCCACACACACATAACATGCACACACACGCATACTGACACACACACACACACACACACACATACACACACACACACACACACTCACCCACCACATACACTGCTGCTACTGCCCCACATACGCTGCTTCTACAGCTCAGTCTATTATTTATCCTGTTGCCTAGTAACTTTACCCCTACGTATAAGTACATAATTACCTCGTACCCCTGCACATCGACTCTGTACTGCTACTCCCTATATGTTGCCATTTTATTTACTCATTATTCTTATTCATTGTGTTTTCTTTCCTCATTTCACTATTTCTATTTAAAATATATATTTTGTATCTTTATCTTTAACTTGTTGGGAAGGGACTCGTAAGTGAGCACTGTTAGTCTACCTGTTGTTTACAAAACATGTGACAAATACATATTGATTTCATTTGATCTGTTAGTGCTATCTTTCCCAATACTCCTACAGACAGCACTAACAGATCTGGCACCAGGCCATAGTGGACTACAGTAGGGTCCCTCCACTGAGACCCCTACAGACAGCACTAACAGATCTGGCACCAGGCCATAGTGGACTACAGTAGGGTCCCTCCACTGAGACCCCTACAGACAGCACTAACAGATCTGGCACCAGGCCATAGTGAACTACAGTAGGGTCCCTCCACTGAGACCCCTACAGACAGCACTAACAGATCTGGCACCAGGCCATAATGGACTACAGTAGGGTCCCTCCACTGAGACCCCTACAGACAGCACTAACAGATCTGGCACCAGGCCATAGTGGACTACAGTAGGGTCCCTCCACTGAGACCCCCACAGACAGCACTAACAGATCTGGCACCAGGCCATAGTGGACTACAGTAGGGTCCCTCCACTGAGACGCCTGCTGTCTGATGACAGACTTCTAGTTCACACTACATTACCACTGTGTTACTCTAGCCTTCAGCAGGCCTCTGGAGAGTTGAACACTGGCAACGAGAGGGGAATTCAGGCAAGGCAGGGCAGGAGCAGTGTGGTTATGTTGATGCTGTGTTTTACAGCCCCTGGTTAACCTCTCTGCCCTCTACAACCGCTGGGACCTGACACAGTCTACCATAGTCATTTCCCCAATGAAGACTATTTGGCCCTGTCAACAAGCCTGTCAACATGCCACAGCTACATTTTCCCAGAGCTAGATAGTTGTACATACTGTATACTGAAGTCAATATGCCACAGCTACATTTTCCCAGAGCTAGATAGTTGTACATACTGTATACTGAAGTCAATATGTCACAGCTACATTTTCCCAGAGCTAGATAGTTGTACATACTGTATACTGAAGTCAATATGGATGTAGTACACAGGCCTGTATGTTTCAGTATGCACGCTAGCATACCACTTACAATGCTAGTCCAATACATCGATAACTAATCACAATGCTAGCCCAATACATCGATAACTAATCACAATGCTAGCCCAATACATTGATAACTAATCACAATGCTAGCCCAATACATAGATAACTAATCACAATGCTAGCCCAAAACATAGATAACTAACACTTGACTTTTTATTATTTTCCTTATTTGCTCTGACCTTACTAGCTGATAGCTACTTTACTGAGGAAAAGTGTACTTACTATGACCATGCAATGTGGTTGTCCCACCTAGCTATCTTAAGATGAATTTTGACTCGCTCTGGATAAGAGCCTCTGCTAAATGACTAAAATGTTCAAATGTAAATTGTAATAGCCTTGATGCATTCTAAGTGGTATGCTAGTGTGGGGCCTGCAATAGTGTGTTGCTAAGCTCCCTGCAATTTTAGGAGACTCATTTTAGATATATCTGTTAGAACAAGTTTGGTGGGAAGTGAGAACAACATTTAAGTGCCTGAAGTCTGCCTACTCTCTCAGGCACATTGCCAATTCAGAAATACCACACAATGCCACGGTGTTGTATTAATTTCCATCTCCCAATCTAAGATGACATTAGTTCTTCAGTTGGTCAGGTCAAAAGGAAGACGAATCCATTGAATCGTTGATGCGGGACTAAATCAGCAAGATATCCAATCTGGGTTTAAATACTATTCACTATCTTTTAAATACTTTGAGCATTTGTTTTAGCCTGCTTTGAGTGACAGATGAGTGGAGATTATACTTTTGCGACTCTTCTATTGGTTCCGTGTTGCTGTGAGCCAGTGTTTACTTGCTGGTCAACTCAACGACCCCAGGCGGGGGCTTTCTACTCAGACTGCATTAGAAGGTGGAGGATGAGGACTTTTACACACACAAATCAATAGAAACGGCCATTTGAATAAATGACCAATAGCGTGTCTGAAGAGATGGACATCATTTTAACACAATTATGAAATGGAAGAATGTCACTATCAGTTTGTTCAGATGCAGAGAGAGCAGCCTACTTGGAGGACATGGGCTTGTTATTATCACTGACCAACGTGTCTCAATTCAACCTCTTTGCCTTGAAAGGGATTTGAATAATCCTGGTAACATCATTATCGTTGGGCTGCAGAAAGGTCACCCACCAAGCTTCCTGCAGTGGCTACTGCTACCTTTCACTAGAAAGGTTAGCAATTGAATGTGTTTCTTTGAATCTCCCCTGGAAGTAAGTTGTAAGCTACTAGTGGTCTGGAATTTACTGAAGACCGCTTTTCTATAGTCAGGCAGAAGAGCGAGAGAGGAAGTGATCTATGAACGTTGTAGGATTGGATGGGGTTTGAGCCTTGTTCTATAGAGAACACCCACAAAGAGTACATCTACTGGGATCAACGGGGGGCATGCGCCAATCAAGCTCAATCAAACATAGATCAAGTATTTGAATTGATTGGAAATAGTATTTGAACCCAGGTCTGCAACATACTGCTTGTGGTGAGAGTTGGCCTAATGGTTGCCATGGTGACAGTGATAATTGCTAGAGAGATGGAGGTCACAAAAATAGAAAACCACTTCCCTATACACACCTTTCTCTCTCTGCCGTTCCTGTGTGTGTGTGTCTCTCTCTTTCTCTCTCTCTCTCTCTCTCTCTCTCTCTCTCTTTCTCTCTCCCCCCCCCCTCTCTCTCTCTCTCTTTCTCTCTCTCTCTCTCTCTCTCTCTCTCTCACACACTCTCCCTCTCTCTCTTTCTCACTCGCTCTCTCTCTTTCTCTCACTCTCTCTCCCCCCCTCTCTCTCTCTTTCTCACTCTCTCTCTCTCCCCCTACTCTCTCTCTCTCTCTCACACACACACTCTCTATCTCTCTCTTTCTCACTCTCCCTCTCTCACACACTCTCTCTCTTTCTCACTCCCTCTCTCTCTCTCTTTCTCTCACCCCCCCTCTCTCTTTCTCTCCCCCCTCTCTCTGTCCTTGTCAGGAGTGAACATCTACCCCTGGCTGGGCTATTTAAAAGGACACACAGAAAGTCCTTACAGAAATATCTGTTTCATTCAATATGGGCATTGTACTAGTTCATGATGTGATTCATATTTTTGAAACTCATAAACTAAACTTAAACAGGAATGAGGTGCATACCATAGATATAAAACCTGTTCATTCTGTCTTAATGGTACATACAGTACTAACTAGGCTATTCTGTTCCATATTATTGGTGGGTCCCCTGCGGGACGATTGAGCTAACGTAGGCTAATGCGATTAGCATGAGGTTGTAAGTAACATGAACATTTCTCAGGACATAGACATATCATATTCTTGTTAATCTAACTGCAATGTCCAATTTACAGGAGCTATTACAGTGAAAGAATGCCATGCTGTTATTTGAGGAGAGTGCACAGTTTTGAACATGAAAAGTTATTAATAAACAAATTAGGCACATTTGGGCAGTCTTTATACCAAATTTGGAACGTAAAAGCAATAGTTCATTGGATCAGTCTAAAACTTTGCACAAACACTGCTGCCATCTAGTGGCCAAAATCTAAATTGCACCTGGACTGGAATAATACATTATGGTCTTTCTCTTGCATTTCAAAGATGATGGTACAAAAAAAAATACAAAAACAGTTTTTTTTTTCTTTGTATTATCTTTCACCAGATCTAATGTGTTATATTCTTCTACATTCCTTTCATATTTCCACAAACTTCAAAGTGTTTACTTTCAAATGATACTAAGAAAATGCATATCCTTGCCTCAGGGCCTGATCTACAGGCAGTTAGATTTGGGTATGTCATTTTAGATGAAAATTGAAAGAAAGGGGCCAATCCTTAAGCATGATACACTGCTTTACTGCAGGCTGCTTTCCAAGGTCCTGAATACACTGAAGCACTGACTGGTCTGAATAACCCCAGTCAAAGGTTCTGATGTCCCATAACACAAGACTGAAACACTGGTCTGAATACCCCCAGTCAAAGGCTCTGATGTCTCACAGTTTGCAGTAACTTAATCGGATGTAGCTCTTTAACCCTTAAGGATTAAGGAAAGTTCTATACAATTACTCAAATGTGTCAAATTCCAGACCAAAGCGTTTGTGATGATCTCAGTATAAGGCTCTGCAGAAGCCCACAGACCACAACCTTTATAATACACTAAGGACCAGAGAGGAGAGATGATAAATACATGCTTCATTAACTAAGTAACTAACTAACTAACAACTCCCTCAATACAACAGATGGAAGGGAGAGACTAAACACACACACACACACACACACACACACACACACACACACACACACACACACACACACACACACACACACACACACACACACACACACACACACACACACGCTGACTGACGACCCAAACACACTTTTACACTCAGAATTGGCTGCTGCTACTCTGTTCTTTATTTTACTCTTATTATTATCTATCCTGATGCCTAGTCAATTTATCCTGCCTTCATGTTCATATTTACCTCAAATACCTCGGATCTCTGCACATTGATCTGGTACTGGTACTCCCTGTATATAGCTCCACATTGATCTGGTACTAGTATTCCCTGTTTATAGCTCCACATTGATCTGGTACTCCCTGTTTATAGCTCCACATTGATCTGGTACTCCCTGTTTATAGCTCCACATTGATCTGGTACTGATACTCCCTGTTTATAGCTCCACATTGATCTGGTACTAGTACTCCCTGTTTATAGCTCCACATTGATCTGGTACTGGTACTCCCTGTATATAGCTCCACATTGATCTGGTACTGGTACTCCCTGTATATAGCTCCACATTGATCTGGTACTGGTACTCCCTGTTTATAGCTCCACATTGATCTGGTACTGGTACTCCCTGTATATAGCTCCACATTGATCTGGTACTAGTACTCCCTGTTTATAGCTCCACATTGATCTGGTACTGGTACTCCCTGTATATAGCTCCACATTGATCTGGTACTAGTACTCCCTGTATATAGCTCCACATTGATCTGGTACTCCCTGTATATAGCTCCACATTGATCTGGTACTGGTACTCCCTGTATATAGCTCCACATTGATCTGGTACTAGTACTCCCTGTATATAGCTCCACATTGATCTGGTACTTGTACTCCCTGTTTATAGCTCCACATTGATCTGGTACTAGTACTCCCTGTATATAGCTCCGCATTGATCTGGTACTGGTACTCCCTGTATATAGCTCCACATTGATCTGGTACTGGTACTCCCTGTATATAGCTCCACATTGATCTGGTACTAGTACTCCCTGTATATACCTCCACATTGATCTGGTACTGGTACTCCCTGTATATAGCTCCACATTGATCTGGTACTGGTACTCCCTGTTTATAGCTCCACATTGATCTGGTACTGGTACTCCCTGTTTATAGCTCCACATTGATCTGGTACTAGTACTCCCTGTATATAGCTCCACATTGATCTGGTACTGGTACTCCCTGTATATAGCTCCACATTGATCTGGTACTGGTACTCCCTGTATATAGCTCCACATTGATCTGGTTCTAGTACTCCCTGTATATAGCTCCACATTGATCTGGTACTGGTGCTCCCTGTATATAGCTCCACATTGATCTGGTACTGGTACTCCCTGTATATAGCTCCACATTGATCTGGTACTAGTACTCCCTGTATATAGCTCCACATTGATCTGGTACTGGTACTCCCTGTATATAGCTCCACATTGATCTGGTTCTAGTACTCCCTGTATATAGCTCCACATTGATCTGGTACTAGTACTCCCTGTATATAGGTCCACATTGATCTGGTACTCCCTGTATATAGCTCCACATTGATCTGGTACTTGTACTCCCTGTTTATAGCTCCACATTGATCTGGTACTCCCTGTATATAGCTCCACATTGATCTGGTACTCCCTGTTTATAGCTCCACATTGATCTGGTCCTGGTACTCCCCGTATATAGCTCCACATTGATCTGGTACTTGTACTCCCTGTTTATAGCTCCACATTGATCTGGTACTGGTACTCCCTGTTTATAGCTCCACATTGATCTGGTACTTGTACTCCCTGTTTATAGCTCCACATTGATCTGGTACTCCCTGCACTCCCTGTCTTTTTCAAGGTCTCTCTTGACCGATAGATTTGAGCTCAGTGACACTACCTGGACAAATATAGTTTAAATAAAAGAAACATTACCAGCCGTCAAATCCTTGCTTCCTCTGTCCTTGACATTATTCTGAAAGAGAATTGGAGGAGACCCTGAGACCTCCTCCTCCAATTAAATTTCAGAGGAATTAAGGAAACAAGGATGGAGAAAGCAGGGATTTCAGACATGTTTTATAGTTAAATAAAGGTAACACCAGGGTGTCACTACAGACACCTTGGTTCGAATCCAGGCTGTATCACAACCGGCCGTGATTGGAAGTCCCATAGGGCGGTGCACAATTGGCCCAGGGCCGTCAGGGTTTGGCCGGTGTAGGACGGCATTGTAAATAAGAATTTGTTCTTAACTGACTTTAATAGTTAAATAAAGGTTAAATAAAAATAATTAAGCCTTTCTCAGCCAGATATCAATTACTATATAAGGTCTGGATTACATTATTATATGCATTGTGCTTAACTAATTCAATAATTCATATTCTGTAGAATATAATAACTTTATTTATATATTTTAAATTATAAATAAAAATATAAAATATATAATACTGTATATAAAAAAAAGGGTCAAGTTGGACTTTTGCAGTAAAGGAGAGCTGGATGACATTATTATAAGGATGACATTATAAGGATGACTTTATGTTGATGGATGACATTATAAGGATGACTTTATGTTGATGGATGACATTATCATAAGGATGACTTCATGTTGATGGATGACATTATCATAAGGATGACTTTATGTTGATGGATGACATTATTATAAGGATGACATTATTATAAGGATGACTTTATGTTGATGGATGACATTATCATAAGGATGACTTTATGTTGATGGATGACATTATAAGGATGACTTTATGTTGATGGATGACATGATCATAAGGATTACATTATTATAAGGATGACATTATTATAAGGATGACTTTATGTTGATGGATGACATTATCATAAGGATTACATTATTATAAGGATGACATTATTATAAGGATGACTATGTTGATGGATGACATTATCATAAGGATGACTTCATGTTGATGGATGACATTATCATAAGGATGACTTTATGTTGATGGATGACATTATTATAAGGATGACATTATTATAAGGATGACTTTATGTTGATGGATGACATTATTATATGGATGACATTATTATAAGGATGACATTATTATAAGGATGACTTTATGTTGATGGATGACATTATTATATGGATGACATTATTATAAGGATGACATTATTATAAGGATGACTTTATGTTGATGGATGACATTATTATATGGATGACATTATTATAAGGATGACATTATTATAAGGATGACTTTATGTTGATGGATGACATTATTATAAGGATGACATTATTATAAGGATGACATTATTATAAGGATGACTTTATGTTGATGGATGACATTATTATAAGGATGACATTATTATAAGGATTACATTATTATAAGGATGACTTTATGTTGATGGATGACATTATCATAAGGAGGAAATTATGATACGGATGTCACGCCCTGACCTTAGAGAGCCTTTTTATGTCTCTATTTGGTTTGGTCAGGGTGTGATTTGGAGTGGGCATTCTATGTTTTTGATTTCTATGATTTTGTATTTCTATGTTTTGGCCGGGTCTGGTTCTCAATCAGGGACAGCTGTCGATCGTTGTCTCTGATTGGGAACCATACTTAGGTAGCCCTTTTCCCTCGTTTCAGTGTGGGTAGTTGACTTTGTTGGTGGCATTTTGCCCTGTAAGCTTCACGGTTGTTTTCTTGTTTGTTGTTTTGTTGGTGTCATTTTTGTAATAAAAGGAAAATGTACGCTCGGCACGCTGCACCTCGGTCCACTTCTTTCAACGGCCGTGACAACAGATGACAATATAAGGATGACATTATTACAAGGATGACATTAATATAAGGAAGACATTATGTTGACGGATGACATTATTATAAGGATGACATTACTAAAAGGATGAAATCATGATAAAGATGACATTATTATAAGGATGACATTATGTTAAGATGGACATTATTATAAGGATGTTATTATTATAAGGATGATATTAATAATGTTGAGGGATGACATTATTTTAAGGATGACATTATTGAAAGGATGACATAAGAATGAAATTATTATACAGATGACATTATTATAAGGATGACATTATTATAAGGATGACATTTTTATAAGGATTACATTATGTTGATGGATGCCATTATTATATGGATGCCATTATTATATGGATGACATTATTATAAGGATGACATTATAAGGATGACTTTATGTTGATGGATGACATTATAAGGATGACTTTATGTTGATGGATGACATCATAAGGATGACTTCATGTTGATGGATGACATTATCATAAGGATGACTTTATGTTGATGGATGACATTATTATAAGGATGACATTATTATAAGGATGACTTTATGTTGATGGATGACATTATCATAAGGATGACTTTATGTTGATGGATGACATTATAAGGATGACTTTATGTTGATGGATGACATGATCATAAGGATTACATTATTATAAGGATGACATTATTATAAGGATGACTTTATGTTGATGGATGACATTATCATAAGGATTACATTATTATAAGGATGACATTATTATAAGGATGACTATGTTGATGGATGACATTATCATAAGGATGACTTCATGTTGATGGATGACATTATCATAAGGATGACTTTATGTTGATGGATGACATTATTATAAGGATGACATTATTATAAGGATGACTTTATGTTGATGGATGACATTATTATATGGATGACATTATTATAAGGATGACATTATTATAAGGATGACTTTATGTTGATGGATGACATTATTATATGGATGACATTATTATAAGGATGACATTATTATAAGGATGACTTTATGTTGATGGATGACATTATTATATGGATGACATTATTATAAGGATGACATTATTATAAGGATGACTTTATGTTGATGGATGACATTATTATAAGGATGACATTATTATAAGGATGACATTATTATAAGGATGACTTTATGTTGATGGATGACATTATTATAAGGATGACATTATTATAAGGATTACATTATTATAAGGATGACTTTATGTTGATGGATGACATTATCATAAGGAGGAAATTATGATACGGATGTCACGCCCTGACCTTAGAGAGCCTTTTTATGTCTCTATTTGGTTTGGTCAGGGTGTGATTTGGAGTGGGCATTCTATGTTTTTGATTTCTATGATTTTGTATTTCTATGTTTTGGCCGGGTCTGGTTCTCAATCAGGGACAGCTGTCGATCGTTGTCTCTGATTGGGAACCATACTTAGGTAGCCCTTTTCCCTCGTTTCAGTGTGGGTAGTTGACTTTGTTGGTGGCATTTTGCCCTGTAAGCTTCACGGTTGTTTTCTTGTTTGTTGTTTTGTTGGTGTCATTTTTGTAATAAAAGGAAAATGTACGCTCGGCACGCTGCACCTCGGTCCACTTCTTTCAACGGCCGTGACAACAGATGACAATATAAGGATGACATTATTACAAGGATGACATTAATATAAGGAAGACATTATGTTGACGGATGACATTATTATAAGGATGACATTACTAAAAGGATGAAATCATGATAAAGATGACATTATTATAAGGATGACATTATGTTAAGATGGACATTATTATAAGGATGTTATTATTATAAGGATGATATTAATAATGTTGAGGGATGACATTATTTTAAGGATGACATTATTGAAAGGATGACATAAGAATGAAATTATTATACAGATGACATTATTATAAGGATGACATTATTATAAGGATGACATTTTTATAAGGATTACATTATGTTGATGGATGCCATTATTATATGGATGCCATTATTATATGGATGACATTATTATAAGGATGACATTATGATAAGGATGACATTATAAGGATGACATTATGATAAGGATGACATTATAAGGATGACATTATTATAAGGATGACATTATTATAAGGTCGACATTAAGTTAATGGATGACATTATAAGGATGACATTATTATATGGATGACATTATTATAAGGATGACATTATGATAAGGATGACATTATGATAAGGATGACATTATAAGGATGACATTATTATAAGGATGACATTATTATAAGGTCGACATTAAGTTAATGGATGACATTATAAGGATGACATTATTATATGGATGACATTATTATAAGGATGACATTATGATAAGGATGACATGATAAGGATGACAGTATTATAAGGTTGACGTTATGTTAACATTATAAGGATGACATGTTGATGGATTTGGCTTTAGGGGAGAGGTTGCAGAGGTTTCTTGTTACACCAGGATACAGTGGAGGGTTGAAGGGAGAGGTTGCAGAGGTTTATGGTTACACCAGGATACAGTGGAGGGTTGAAGGGAGAGGTTGCAGAGGTTTCTGGTTACACCAGGATACAGTGGAGGGTTGGAGGGGGAGGTTGCAGAGGTTTCTGGTTACACCAGGATACAGTGGAGGGTTGGAGGGAGAGGTTGCAGAGGTTTCTGGTCACACCAGGATACAGTGGAGGGTTGGAGGGGGAGGTTGCAGAGGTTTCTGGTCACACCAGGATACAGTGGAGGGTTGGAGGGAGAGGTTGCAGAGGTTTCTGGTTACACCAGGATACAGTGGAGGGTTGGAGGCGGAGGTTGCAGAGGTTTCTGGTTACACCAGGATACAGTGGAGGGTTGGAGGCGGAGGCTCAGGTTCCTCCCTCCCACCTTTCTCTCAAATGCACTTACCGTATTGAAAAGCAAAGGATGAGACAGTATTATTATATTTGATGGACTGGGGTCTAGAGAAGAGGTAGAAGTGGTCTGGTCATATGAGAGGAGGGTTGGAGGGGAGGCGTAGGTTTCTTTCTCACGTATTTCTCCCAACTGTACTTACTCTGCAAAGGATGACATTATTACTCATGTTATTATTTTTGATGGACTGGGGTCTAGAGAAGAGGTAGAAGTGGTCTGGTCATATGAGTGAGGTTTGGAGGGGAGGCGTAGGTTTCTTTCTCACGTATTTCTCCCAACTGTACTTACTCTGCAAAGGATGACATTATTACTCATGTTATTATTTTTGATGGACTGGGGTCTAGAGAAGAGGTAGAAGTGGTCTGGTCATATGAGAGGAGGTTTGGAGGGGAGGCGTAGGTTTCTTTCTCACGTATTTCTCCCAACTGTACTTACTCTGCAAAGGATGACATTATTACTCATGTTATTATTTTTGATGGACGGGGGTCTAGAGAAGAGGTAGAAGGGGTCTGCTGCGGTCATACGAGGACACAGAGAAGGGGTGGATGGTGGGGGCTTGGTAGGAGATATGGGTGTTTTTGTGAGCAGATGCTCACTTCAGTCTGTGAACGTAAACATGTGTGTTGAAGCGCTTGCGTGTGTGTAAGTACGTGTGTGTGTGGGTGGGTGGGTGCCTGCATGCGTCTGGTGTGCGTGCGTCCATCCGTGTGTGTATGTGTATTTGTGCGTACGTTTTTGTGTGTGTGTGTGCACGTGCATGGGTGTGTGTGTGTCCGTGTGTGTGCGCGTGCGTGGGTGAGTGTGTGTGTATATGTGTGTGTGCTCGTACGTGGGTGAGTGTGTGTTATTGTGCGTGTGCGTGTGTGTG